>NW_024360941.1:3121065-3201065 GCF_014805655.1 Passer montanus | reverse complement strand
GCGATGCCGTAGCCTTTGGAATCCAAATTCCCACCAACTTTCATGGTGTCACAGGGTTTCCTTTGTTCGATGTACTCATTCATGGTTGACTCCAGCAAGTAGGCATATTTTCCTTTGGACTTCCGTACTCGAGCTACCCCTTCTGCTGTAGTCCTCACAAACACAGATGGCTCTGCACTTTTCATATAGGTCCACATTTTATCAAATACTGCAATTTTAGATCTCTGTGGAGACAATATGAAGCCTAATTAACTAACCTTTATGTGGACAGTAAAAGCACACCTGGGAAAATATGATTATGTCATATTGATTTTTTAGAGAAGTTTATTATCCAACATAGAAAGACAGCAGCACCTAAATTTTCTTTTCCTATTAACATTATGCTGTCACTGTATTTTTTTTCTTGTATTTTTTACATATATGTTAAAGATTTGAAACAAACAATGCTACTTCTGCTTTATGAGAGGTGTGCCAGATAAAAAGGTAAGGTGCTTGTTCAAACTTCAGTAAAATGTTATTCAGGAGTTCCCACTCAAACAAGATGATCTTTTTTTTGCAGCTCTGCAGCTGTGCATTATGCAAATAAGAGGTAAGCTGAAATGTGTCAGTGATACTAGAAAACTTCAGATTGCTCCACAGAGGAAACTAAAATTGCTGTGAAAGCCAAAGGAACATTAATAGTGAGGCACCTGGTCCAAGGCTGTTCTAATACTCCACGTGCCTCTCCAATTCAACTCAACAGCTCAGGGTTTTCCTTCAGAAAGATTTTTACCTAAAGTCTGTTTCTTTTACTTTAACCAATTGGTAGTTATAACTATAATTGGCAGTTTTAACTACCAAGTGATTGTTATTTTTTAACCTGGAAAAAAATAGAGGAAATCAGTTTGCCAGCTAGATGCCACCAGAAAGGAAGCAATGCTATCAAAGAAACAGCAGGTACAACAGGACATATGACAAGTGAAGTTCAGATATTACTGATAATATTTTATGTGCTAATATACCAAATCTATACTATGATAAAATGTATTAGATGCACATCTCAACTAAAACCACTTTATAACATGCATTTCAAAACTGCAATTCTGCTCCAAGATCTATAATGACACCATTTTAATAATGAGTGAATTAAGGATAAAAGCATCAGTAACACCACCAGTAATTTCCCACGGCTTCACTGTTTTTGTGGTACAGCATTAGCATTTTCCCAGACTTACCCTGATCATCATGTCCAGAAATGTAGTCTAGGAAGATTTTGAGGCTCAGATTTCTCCATAGTCTCTGGATGTCTATTAGTATAAAAGGTTCTGGCAGTACCAAGAACCACTAAAAGTTCTCTAACATCTAAATTTTCTAAATATTACCAGAATCTACATATACATTGGCACAGTTGGCTTTTTGCAAGTTCTCTTGCAAACCACTTGTTGCGTGTTTTAATCTGTTGCTCTGTACATACTCAGCATACCCACAGATGCCAAAAGACTTGGATATACTCAGCATAACAGAATGACAGTAAAATAACTGTGTGTTGAAGGCACAGTGAGTTTCTCAGATTCTTGGAACATCTACCATATTGCATTTTTCCAACCCAAAACATCCCCAGACATATGACCCTAAAAACTAGAAGAATCCTAACAAATTGATTGCACCATTTTTGAAGGGGCAGTTCACAAAGTTCATCACTGTGTACTATCAGCTGGGCAGATGAGCAGGAAAAGGTTGCAAGGAACAGGTTTCCCAAAGGGTCAAGTGTTAAGAAGAAACCTCCCACTAGATGGCTCACAGGGTCCTTGCTATAGGGATGAAGGTAGGAATATCTGACCCAGCAATCATGAAACTGAAAATCTGTAAGACATTCTGTAAGAATGTCACCAGATAAGGACACTCAGGGCTGGCCATGACCGTGTAGTCCTCTGCAGCCAGGAACACTGAAAACTTCAGGCTGGAATTCATACAGTTCTGAGTCTCGATGCCTACCTAGTCCTTGGCTTTGTCTAGATTCCTAAAAAATAAGAGCAGTGAGCCATTCTGTAAGGAATATGGGTGACTTCTAGATTTTTTTATATTGCTACACAATATACTTAGTAATACAACGTGTTTTCAGAACTGTGCCATTTTATTCCTTCATTATTTTCAGAATTTGCATTTATTTGAAAGGCAGAGCTGTAGATGAAGATATATGTCAGTGTTAAGAGGCCATCTAGTATTCTGTGTACACACAGGATGCCCCATGTGCAAGTTGGGCTTCCACACTACAAATGCAGTACAAGTTACAGAAACATTCTAGACTGCCATAGAGACTACAAGAATGCGAGAGGATGGAAATGACCTGCATTGCTCTTAATTACTGTGGCTGATTGCTATTGCAAGGTGACACTCAGTGTATGCACGAAATGTTAGCAGCTAATTATAATTTTGGTATTGTAATCAACACCAACATGGCAGTACAAGACCCTAATACTCACAATGAACATTTTTTTGTCCCATTACTAATGACTTCTACAGCCATACACTGATACAAAAATGTCCCAGGAACTGATGCTTTTTTTTTAAAGTATCATGTTCCCACTGTGCATTTTGACTATGAAAATAATATCAACAACAATATAAAATGCATTAAATAAACTGTAAAATTATAAGTATATAATTAATATAGATTAATAAATACTAATAATTATTCCACAGATAATTACAATATATTGGGATAACTTTATTATTATATCTAAAATTTATTTTATTATTATTATTACAGAGTACGCATCCAATTCCAATGTAGAATACTAACTCCATTAAGAACCTAATTAGGAAATTAATTTATGCAAAGCTTTATCAACTTTATTTTGTAGGTCATCAGATAACTTTTCTATTTTGACATTCAAAGACCTATTATCCTTAAAACTGGGGTGCTATAATTAGTATGCCTTTGACAGAAATAGCTCCTCAAGCTACTAACATTCTACTAGATGATGATCTTGTACGCTGGGAGCAGATCTACAATTCTCAAACACGATTTGTGAAACCGTCTTGTTGACCTTCCATACTGAACAAAAGGACAGGAAGTCATAATGTCACCAGTAGCCAGAAAGTGTAAAGAAAGCCAAAATGTGCTTACTCAGTAAATCCAATTAGTCAAATATTAATAGGTCAAAAAACCCACAGAAAATAACTATTTTTTTTCATTTAATTAGCTGAAGATTAAGCACTTTAAAACACCATGTTTATACTGAGTGAATACTTAAGGTAAGTTTAAATAAATGTAAGTTCTAAATTTTGTGAGATATGGATATATTTATTCATAAATAAAAAAATTAGTTAAATCTTGTTAAGATGAAGTTTTATGGCATTTCAGTTTCCATTACTTAATTGAGCTTCCAAAAATATCTGTAATATATTAGGTCTTACTAATAAAAAATCTAAAATATTCTACCTCATTAATTAATTCCCCAAAAGTTTACTTAAAATAATTTTCTCCAGAAATGTGCAGGACAATGACCTTATATAATCATCATATTCTCCATGTGGTTTAAGGAGTTAAGTGACCAAGACTGCTCTTACAAAGGTATGTTCCCAAATAATTTCATTTCCATTAAAATAACTGCTGAAATTACTCCTCCTTTGAGACTTACTAATTTCAGTTTCCTCAGAATTGAAATTCCTTCCTACCATTCAGCATAAAATCAAAGCAGATCACTTCAATGTCATTTCTTTAAAAACTCATATAAATGTCACAAAAAACTAATTTTTACAATTCTGAAATTGAAAAGGAGCTCATTGCACAGGGGGAGGGGGAATAAACTAAATCCCAAAACACAAAAGTGCTTTCTCAAGCTGCCACAAATCTGTGGAGAACTGCAAATGCCGTTCTTGTAGTCTAGAACTATAAACATACTGCCTGGACTGAGGAATGAGAAAGCATTCAAACTACTGCTCTTTTGGTGTAAATACTGCACAGCATGCACAGCTTCAGATGACATTTTAAAGTGTCATTACAGGACAAAAATTACTAGGATTAGTAGAAAAGGATATTGAGATACCAAAACATAGACTATGGAAAAATTATTTTTTTATTTATTATAGATGAGAAGTGGAAAATTCTGATCACTAGAATGATAAAAATGAAACTTCCTAGTTCAAAAGCATTATCCAACAATTTAGGAGCAATAAGAAAATCTGCATAAAACTGGAAACCATCAGTTGGCAAAAAACAAAAGAAACACAGATCTGTCACTATGATCAAAATGGTTACCAGAAACAGTGTGATAGAATTGGGAGAAAATTATTTCCAGAAAAGATAAAGAAATATCAATGCCTTTCTACAAAGCAAACTAAGATCTTGGACAGCAAACAAAGTACACTTCTGCTCCTTCAGGATTAATACATCAAGAAAATAAACAGTGAGAAGAAAAAAATCAACATAATAATTATAAATTACTGTAAAAATTGAGAATAAACGAGTTATAAATACATATAGTCTGGAGAATAAAAGATGTTTCTAACCATAGCAAGCATAATGTGGAAAGAAAAAAAAAAAACACCTGAAAAATAACAAAAAGAGATGCTTTGAGGGAAAAATAAAGTACTGATTACTGCATTCTTTCTTTTAAAATAACTTTCAAAATGGCCTAAATAAATTCTTCTGTGTTCTGCAGATGCAAGGATCTCAAAAAACAAAAGACAAGCGAAAATTAATCACTTGAACCCAGTCTATCACAGAAAAGTACAAGCATTATCTTCAATAATATGCTATTGGGTGCAAAGGCAGTCCTTGCACTAACTCAGTGCTCAGATCTGACTCTCCTCACTATTTCAGCTATGGACCTTTTTCTCCTGTCAAACTAAAGAGCCAGACCCACACTCTCCAGCCACATCTGCTTTGCAGATCCATGAAGTACCAGTCCTACCCCTTCTCTGCCTCTTCAAGTGTCAGCCAGAATCCATGGTAAATATTACAGGATATTTCATGGCTGAGTCTTTCAACTCCTTCACCTCTCAGAGGCTTCTGTGGAGCTAGTCAAAATGAAACTCTGAAAATATATGTTCTATAATTCTTCTACATCTCACACTTCAAAATTTGAGGCTGAGGTATGAGTCATAGTCTTTTACTTCAATTTAATAAAAAAAACAACAAAAAACCAACATGCTTCTTCTCACCAAAGATTTCCTATAGTTTTGTTTTTTTGTTCTTGTAGAAATTTCAGTATGGTTTTTTTCCCCTCCCCTCTTGTAATGCAATTGTTAACATAAACATTTGACAAATTAAAAAATATTTAAAAAGACTTATAAACGTAGAGGCACTGGACTTTGTTGAAGATAACTCAGAAAGACATTGCTATTTTCTTTCGGGCAAAATTTTCTTTGCCTCCCAACAGAAAACACTTTTGCAGGAGAAATGACTCAAGAGGTCTTGTCAGCTCTTACGTTTGTTTCTGGCCTTCCACTGTGTGAGAGGATTTCTCTACAAGATTATAAGGATTGTCATCCTTCCAGCGTGTTTTCAAGGCCAATCTTTTCATTCTGTAAACTCCTGCCTCTTCAGCAAGAATAAGCAACTCTTGAAGAGTTTTCTCATTGAAAAGTAAAGTCTGCTTCTTTGTTATGGAGCAGTTCTGCTGGTTTCATTTTGGCAGAGGATCTATTCTTAAAGGCCACCAAAACAATTACAATGAAACAGATTGGACTGTCCATGTCACACTGCTGGTTGAAAAATCGGTACATATGAAGATATTTTAAATAAAAACTAATGCAGAGAGACAGTAAATTAATCTAGTTATTGCTCTGCACATAATTTTTTTTTTTTCGAGATGCTTAATTACCTTACTTATAGGACTAGTTACAATTCATCTTCTGGAATGGAAAAAGAGGTAGGATGATTGATTTCATCTGTCTACCCAATTTGTACATATCTTTAATGAACAGAGCTAGGCATACAGCAAAAATATGACTGAACCGTAAAAATAATTAACTTTTGTTCTTGTTGTGTCATTTTGGTATTAATTTTCATTATGCCTTCAAGCAGGTGAAAAGCACGGAAATGTTCCAGTGAATGCTTGCATACTTACTTGGATTCTTCTTCCAGCGCCGTAGCCCATGAAAGTAAGTGAGGCAACTTCAGGAGTTAATGCATACAGACAATGCTTTAAAACTAGCTTCTGCACTGGTAGGTGAGCAGCAGACTGTCTTGTTGGGTTAGTGACTTCTGTCCCCTCTCAAGTTCAGCTAGGTGCCCTGGCTAATGCACGCACCAGCTGGGAAATCACCGAAGACAAGGACAGCGTGTGACTGTGGACAGTGCCACCAGGACGTACCAGAGCGACGCATTTCACTGCCCACCATTTACCTCTCCATCAAGTAGTACCTGTGTGCCAGCAATTAGGGAGAGGATGATGCACCTGCACTAGAACAGCTGAAAAGACTCCTGAGTCTTCCCAGTGGTGCTTGCAGACTTGCATTCTCACCACTACAATCCTCTGCTGATTTGAGAAAAATTATGCACTTTGGGGAAACCATGGCCACACATACTTCGTTGTTCTGCCCATAACCCAAAAGAAAATGCAAAAGCAATGCAATGTATACCTTTGTTTAGGCTTTCAATTGCAATAAGAACTCTACAAGGACTATCTATAAAGTAGAAGCATTAGCAAATATCAGAAGTGGCAAATATCCCAACTCAGGGGAACAGAGCTCTTTAGACTTGGGTCGTACTTACGATTCTGCTAGTGCCAACTCAGATCTCCTGAGGAAAACTACTACACATTCTGTTATTTACAGAGACCTGACAGACGTGCCATTAAAGAAAAAATTTCCATCTCTGTAGACTTATAGCTATAAAATTATCTATGAGATTATTACTAACAAGTAATAGTATCTTGCTGATGTTTATGTCAATAGTTTTTATTTATCACTTTTTTCTTTTAAAAATATTTAAAAATCCAAAAATTTATTATTTTTGTACTGGTATTTCCTATATAGGATGTACCAAGCTTCTTCTTCTTCTCATCTTAAAGCAGCACTAGAAACACCAGAACACAATGCTTTTTCATTCCTTTTCTTAGTTATGTTTCTTGATGCAGTGCCAACTGATGCTCTGTGCACTGCTGGCAAGAATATCTCCTACTGGTCCATGCTACCTTTAAAGCTAGGGGGCCTACCTAAATTGGGGTAAAGAGCAAAGGAAACACATCCTTTTCTCATGAATGGCAAGGATATTATTCCCAGGTGATATGGAATAGCTTGTATGCCTACTGTCTGCTCGATATGTGATGAGCACTCACAGGAGCTAGCAAAATGCTTGATCTCACCTCTTTCCATTAGCATTGCATACATTTATAGTCAACTATTCAGAAGAGGATTTTTCAGCTAGCTTTTACCATCTAGGCAATTGCTGAGAATTCCTTTTTGAAAAATACTGCAAAACATCTCTTCTTCAATTGTGTAATGTATTATCACAAAATATCTTTTAGTAGCAAAGATAATTCAGTGTACCATTCTCATCCCCAGTACCCAGCTACCCTTTATTTTGTGCTGCCCCAGGAATTAGGGCTCTACTAGGAAAGATTTAGTATACATTCTATCGATAGAAAACAAGCTCGCAAGTAACACCACTTCCTGAAAACAGACTGACTGAAAAATCCCATATGTTTTTTTAATTCCCAAGAGTGACAGAGAAGAAGCCAGACCATTTTAGCTTGCTGCTAAATATATACTCAAATTGTTTTCAGCTAGTCAAAGAATTTGAGTGCTAATTTCAGGTCATATAAAAATCACACATCCAGTCCAATCCAGTCAGAATACAGATATACTCTGGGTGAAATTTTAGTCTCCTTAGTGCTAGAGATTCCTTTCACATTGTCTTCAGCAGAGCGTGTCATTGTCGGAACTTGAGTTTCAGGCCTCTTAAAAAGAAATTCTGACAGTTGTTATTTCTTCAAAAGTAACTGGACAAGTGTAAGGGGTTTTTAGCAAACAGTAGATAGATGCACCAGGCTAAGTTGTTTTGCACATAATGTACCAAATTGTGATAGAAATTGCTGAGCAAAAATTTCCAAAGATCATAAGAATTTTGTTTGTGCAGAGCCAAAGATAACTTAACCAAAGATGAAGAATATGCCCTCACAAAGCCTCTACCTATTTTTAACAAAAGTAAGCTTTTAATCCTCAAGCAATTGCCAGGAACACTAGTTGTATAAAAGTGGAAATATGTACATATGTGCTAGGAGTAAAACTAGATACTAATGCATGCACATACAAATTTTTTTTTGGTTAAAAAAGAAACACTTAAAAATCTCAAAGGATTAACTATTCAGAAGAAGAGACCTACTGTTAAATCACATTCAATCCCAGGTAAAGACATGTTCTAAAAGGTTTAGGTTCACAAAACCAGAAACATACCTGTATATTTCTAAATGCTTCTAAACACCCTTAGCACAAACCCAATTTCATTTTTACCAGCTTGTACACCTGACTTTAGTTTTGGTTTAGCAAACAGAAATGCGATCAGCAGCAGGTATTATTACTGAACTTACCTTCAGAATCAGAAAATTTCTACAGCTGAGACAAGTATGATTCCTATTTAGTCCATTACCAGTTAAGTATGCATTACAGGATCCAGTGAAAACCATAATCTAGCAGTTAAAAAATCTTAAAAATCTCAAAGGATTAACTATTCAGAAGAAGAGACCTACTGTTAAATCACATTCAATCCCAGGTAAAGACATGTTCTAAAAGGTTTAGGTTCACAAAACCAGAAACATACCTGTATATTTCTAAATGCTTCTAAACACCCTTAGCACAAACCCAATTTCATTTTTACCAGCTTGTACACCTGACTTTAGTTTTGGTTTAGCAAACAGAAATGCGATCAGCAGCAGGTATTATTACTGAACTTACCTTCAGAATCAGAAAATTTCTACAGCTGAGACAAGTATGATTCCTATTTAGTCCATTACCAGTTAAGTATGCATTACAGGATCCAGTGAAAACCATAATCTAGCAGTTACTGCTCTATTTATACAATATATTAAAAAGATCTGTGAGAACCTGTTTCCTTTTATTTTCATGTCAGTGTATGCTTGAAATATGAATGAACTAATTACAACTATTTTAAAATATATTTTGTTAAATGTAACATCATTAACTAAACCCCATGAAAACAGAAGTCTCTTTCTATTTTAGTACTTTAGATGCACTTTCTACATAGAGTAAGAGACACACAGAGCACACAGACAAGGCGAGGCTGCTCTGGGGCTTTTTGTCAGCAGCCTTAGTCACTCACTCATTTGCTGGATGGATTTCACCAGGCTAGCTGGTGTCTCAAGGGCAGCCTAAGACTCACACACTGAAAGTTTAATGTATTTTTAAAACTGCAATACCCGAAGGTAGAGGGTGAGGACTGACAGGCTTCCAAGGCATTAATGTAATGCAAATACAAGTAAGAACTGTTTTCAAAAGCAGACATATGTATTCTACAGTAGTCAGAAGGATTATATCCCATTCCCCATCGACTAACTTGAAAAATCATGTAGAATGCTTATTAAGACATGAATGTACACCTGTCCCATGTTCTTATTCACTGCATGGGTACCTAAAATATAGCAGAGCTATTAAACAGATAAATGACAGCAACTTCCTTCTTCAAACACACCTTGTTTTTCCACTGTATAGTGGAGTATGTTTTTAGGTAATTTTGCTTTGCATATTTATATCAAGACCCTTATATTTGTATATAAAAAATAAAATGTAGCAATTACAAATAAGGAACACTTATATTTGTGAGTTGAGCTGTGTAATTCACACTTTCATAGCAATCTTTTAATAAAGCCAAGGGTAAACACATTTACATGAGTGAAGACCTACTTAAAACAATCTTTAAAAAAAAAATCTAAAAAGCAGAGATTCTTACCCTAAAAAACTCTTTAGTGGAGCCAGAATCTAATGTCCCATAAGCAATTTCTGTTTGCTTGGAAAGATCCTCAGCACTTTCAATGGGAGACACCATCCTCTCAACCGTCAGGAAGGCAGCTAAGTTAGCCGTGTAGGAGGAGATTATGATGAGGGTAAAGAACCACCACACACCTCCAACAATGCGCCCCGACAGGGATCTAGTAACAAGTATGAAATGGATTTGTAAAGTGAAATGGAAATCCCAAAAAGGAACATGTTATCAGTTTTATGCAAACGGTGTGTTATAATACACGGAAGCATTTCAGGCTATCTCAGAGTCCAGCTCTGCACACACATCAGATGGGAAATCAAGGCATTCTCCACTGGATCTCCTGGGACTCTGCTGAAATCAGGACTCCAGAGTTTACTTCTGGAAGAACTTAGTGATCCAGTTCTTCAAAGTTTTGACAGCCCTTGAAGGAAACTGCTTCCATCATAATGTGCAATATTTAACACAAACTTTTTGTTCCCTCTGAAGTGATTTTGTGTGACATTATGATGAGGATCAAACAAAATCAGCAGCTATACCAGTATGCACTTTAAAATCAAGGGCCTTGATTGTTTTCATAAGACATTCAGACAAAGACTGATTTCCACAAAACAATGGCTTATGCTGCTGTGCACAATTTGTACTGAGAAACAAACAGTGTTATTTGTAAGAAAAGCTTGCTCAGGGAATATCTATAGCCTAAAAAGTGCACACGACTTTTGAAAGATACAAGCATTTAACAAACTGAGGACTGGACATGAAACAATCAGTGATAATACATAAAAATGGTGAAGAAAGTATATTTTAAAAAATAATAATAATCTGATGTTTATAACAGCAGCAGGTGGGCTCTTATGGATCTGTGTTTTGCTTCTCCTGCTCAAGAAGAAAGAAGAAAAGAGAACTCAAGAAAACATATAAAACAGCATAAAGCACACAACTCAGTAATTTTCAAGAACAGAAAACTAATATAAGAGAAATACTAGTATAACATTATTGTCAAACTTGGCTTTTTTTTTATGATCCTTTAAAGTTCGAAATTAATTACCACTTCATTTCTAAACAAGACATTATAGGACACAGTACATAATCTTCGGAGATATGCTTAATTATTTGGCAGAAATGTGCATGTAGTTAACAGTCTAGTACTAGGGCACTGCAGTAGCTTAGGTAGGTTTTGGTGTGTCTCCTCTACTTATTAAGTAAACAAATTAGGAATCACTCACCCAGCCTACTGTACTGTGAATGAGAACACAAACTAATTGCGACATAGAATATAGATATAACTACATATAGATATATGTACATTTAAAAATTATAGTCATACCAATTGGATTTACCAAGCTAGGAACACAATTAAATAGAAACAATTCTGGACAAATAATTTTTTTTCTAATTGCTATTGCATAAAATCTCTGTCATAATTCTGACATCAAAAGATTTATTCCATGTCACAACAGACTCACTAATTCACTCTACTGCATGAAAATCAAGTCAGATAAGGCCCAAAATATGTTATTCAAAGGACCATAGAAAAAAATTATATCAAGCTCATTCTAAAGTGAGCTGTATTCTGCAAAAATGCTTTCTGTCACCTTTGAAAAAACATCACGTACCTATTTTAAAAAGGGGGTAATTGAAATATAAAATAATTCTACAAGCAAAATATTGAGTTATAAGATATACTGAATATTTTATATTGCATATTTGCAAGGTAAAATCTGTCAATGTGTATATAATAACTAGGGTACTTTGTATTGTATTGATGACACCCTCAGCAAATGACAATATTTTCAAATGCCCATGATCTGTGAGCAAAGTTGCCACTGACTTTGTGAAAAAAGAATAAATTCAATACCAATACAGAAATTATGCTCCCATACGGCATTTTACAAGTAAAATTATTTGGGATGCCATTTTTGTTCAAAATTTCCCCAGGCAGTCTCTCACAGTTAAATGAGTAATTTCTTTTTTATGTACATTTGGAACAGTTTCTAAAATATGCTAGCATGAACCCATACGTTAGAAGGATCTATTTACTAGATCTTTAAGTACTATAATGAAAATTTCTGTGCACAATTACATAAATTTGTGCACCATCTTTTGTACTTAGAAAAGCATTATCTGGCAGAATGGAGAGCACACTCATATCTCAGAAAAGATGAGGAAAACTTTCCTCTAAGTTATGATTATCACACAATATATTATTGTACTCTTTCGTTCCTCTGCTACCCATGAGGCAACAATGGAACTGTTCCTAGAGACCATTTCCAGGTGATCCAGTCTTACTCAGCACCACTATTCTATTCCAGAGCCAGGGAATATAATATAATAAATATTATATTTATTTTGATTGTAGTATTTAATATTCCAATATTTTAATATTTTAATATTAATAATAATTTTTCTATTTTTAGAATAAACATATAATATACAAATTAACCACCTTCCTCAAAATTATGGTTTCAATGAAATAAATTTGAATGCTTCACTGAAGCTAAATATTGAATATCCAAAATTGAGTTTCAGGCACATTTTATGATGACCATTTGCTATCAGTATTCTTACTCTACCTTTCAATACCTATTAAACCATATAAACAACCATTGTGCTTTCATAAATAGTAAAATATAGTAAAATAATAATGATAACAAGAAAAATATCATAATTCTACTGCAGCTTTGATTCAATAAAAATAATTTTGTACTAATATACAAAATTATTTTTTATGATTTTGTGACTTAGCAGGCAACTCCAGCTGTGAAGTGTGTAATTAATACAAAAATCCCAAGGACTGAAACCAACACAACTTCTCATGATCTGCAGCAATTTGCCCTCTTCACTCCCTTGTCTCTTGTGTACAATTCTTACTGGGTAAGGTGCCAAATGCATTGCATCCTTCACCATAAAGGCTGGCATCTCCTACTGTGATACGGCAGCCTTTACAGAGAATTGCTCAAGTTCTCACACAATAAATGCTGTTATTTCTGTGGTAGAACAACTTGAAAACCTGCTGTTACCCTTTGGGATGCATGACTTAATATCTAAGAAATGTTCCCTTGGTTTAATTTATTTTGACCACCAACTACTAGACTCACTAGAAACTGACCTGTTCCCTGTCTTCAGGATGTTTATAAGAAATGTAATTATAATAAGCAGTTTTAACTAAGTCCTCTAGTTTGATTTCCTTAAAGCCGACTGCCCTATTTAAATTGCTACTACATTTCCTTCAAGCAGCAATTTACCTACCTACTCACCACTTCGCTGAATCAAAGCTAGAACCACTTGTGCACAAGCAAAACAGAATATTTAATGAACTCCAAAGGAATTAACTTAAGTGCTTTGCAGGTGTCCCTAATAAAGTAGAAGAAAATCCATGAGGAATTAAGCACTCATAAACTGGACCTTCAGATTCATTTTCATAACTTCCTTTGTGACTTTTCTAAAACTAGGCCATGATAAAAAATAGTGTTTTGCAACTATCTACATGAAATTAGAGCCGTCACAGGACTTTCTACTTAAGTTCAAGGCTCTCTGGGGGAATAAGAGTGTGTTAATAACCATGTTATGATATGCAGTGAGTTTTAGAGGGAAAGTGCTGCCTCTGTAGTTCACAACTAGTATGTTATCCTTTTTTCCCATTACAGTTGTGGTGAACCATATGCACTGTCAACTGTAAAATGGGAATATGCAGCAAAAACACGGTACCCCTCCAAGAAGGCATGGAATGATGTGAACCTTATGCATTTTGCAGTCTCTGCATGGTGTATATAACTTCACTTGGCAGATTTATGATCGACACTAAGGCAAAGTCGATCAACTACATCCTGACCCTAGGTCACAGACAAGTGCTTTCATTTCAAGGACTTCTGTGACTTTAGGGAGGAAAAAATCATTGCAATTAATTTCTCTCCAAGAATGAAAATATATGCACCATGAACCTCTTCTGGCTGAGATGGCTGAGACCAAAAATGCACAAAGTTGAAATGAGTGAGTAACCAACCTTGGCGAAATATCGCATCCTTGCTGCATAAAGGCACCCAGGGAAAACCAGAGACTATTAAATATCCCAAATTCATTAGTTGATTCATTAGTTTGCGTTTCTCTTCCATCTTCAAATTCCTCAGTGTGCCACTCGTATGGGCTAAATCTGCTGACCAGGAATAAAACTACACTGACCCCAATGTAGGCAAAAACAATGCACATCCAGATTTCATATGCTAACGGATCAAGAAATGAAAACACTCCTGGCTTGGACTTCTGAGGCTTCTTGATCATTATTGATATCCCCAGGCTCATAAAGGGCTTTGAGAAGTCAATCACCTCTTCTCTCACCAATGTTATAGTTAATGGAGCGATTGCAATATCGGCTTTCTGTAAAGGAAGAGAAAAAGCAAATAATAGCTAATGCAATGAAGAGAGCAAAAAACGGTTTAGTTTCTATGGCATTTCACAAATAGAAAATAGGACAGCAGAGACATTTGTTTCACCAAGAACATCCTGTGGAGAATTTCAGAAATTTTTAGTTGAACTCGTACTGAAATCCATAGAGCCATATGGTTGGTGTATTCCAAGCTTTTGTTTTTATATATGCCCTTTTAACAGCATATGGCATTTAAAAGTTTAACAAAGTACTTTGCTTTTCACCTGGTCAGGAGGATTAAATATGCATTCATGTTCCCCCAGATTCATTTGCATTTGAAATGTAATTTAATGTTCTATTTTCAAAATTTTTCATGCCATTAAAAGTCATTCATTCCTATAAAATTAATTAGGTAACTTTCCTACATTCTACAGAGAAAATGAAACCAAATTCCACTCCTTCCATTAGTTATCTTTAATAGCTTTATTATAGAAAATTTTCTTACCCCATAAACAAGTTCTCCAACCATCCCATTCCAGATTTTCGTGTCTGCATCCCTTGCCCCATACTTGCCATCCCCAACAATTGTGAGCTTATATTTGAATCCACAGTGCTTAGCAATTTCTGTAGCTAAGTCCACACAATAGCCCTCATATCGATCATTTCCTTCAAGCATTTCATGATTTTTCTTCATCATGACATATGGGGACTCCTGCACAGAAAGAACTTGCCTTAGCTACTTGACAGAGACAGGTGCATCTGTTGTACACTTCACAGATTGGTATGTTCCCTTTTACATGTGAAAAAAGAGAGCAGATACCATCTGAATCATACATGCTATGTATCACATTAGCTGTCAATTATGAATGCCATGTGTCTTTAACACATTTAAAAGCTGCATTCTCCAGAGTCACACACAAATAAGTACTTACAGGCATAGTGATTCCCAGAAGTATGTTAATAATGACCATGAATGTTAACAGGAGTAACGCATTCAGAGAAGAAAGAGTAAATTCCAAAATCAGTTTCTTTCTCTCATACAGTTTGAATGGAAGAAGGCAAAGGTATTTAGTTGCTTTCGTTGCTGTCTTATACAAGAAAATTATTTTCTATTTCACAACCACATCTCTCCTTGAAAAAACACTTGAGGCTCTCAAGGCTATATTTTTATTAAACGGCTATACAAACAATAGGTAAGATATCTATAACTATGCACTAAATTTCTATCATCAGCAAAATTGGTGATGATTCATAAATTGGATTAATGTATTTCCTCTTTGCTCAGTTGCTACAGGACTGTTCTTGCATCCAGAGAAATTCCTGTGCTAAACTATGGGTCTTTCAAACTGATAAGCTGTGTAATTTACAGAAAAATGCTCTTCTATAATAATATACAATTTAATTTTCTAAACAACCAGAATACAATATTTAATGTTTAACTTTACAATTCATAGCAGCTACAATCCTGAAGCATAAGAACCAGTCTCTTTGCTGTTTGTCAAAATCTATTCTCTAACATCTATTCTCTAAATTCCCTGCCTCTCAGAAAGTTTCTCTCCTTTGAAAGCAGGTATTTAATTTCCATTTTCAGTTTTAAAAATCATAACTTTCTAGGATGTTCAATCAAAGACCATCTTCTACAAATCAAAACTGCATGCTGAATCCTATACATTTCCCTAATTTCTAGATTTTATTGTGTATCACAATAAGTAACAGCTCACAACCTCAAATAATAAAAAAGACAGTACATTGAAACTAAAATAATGTTGAGAAACAAATCAGTGTCGGACAGACTTGTCTTCTGACAAAATAGGAGGTTAATTACCAAAATAGTGGTGACAATAATAGTCTTATTCTCTAGTCCTGAAGATTCATTTCCAAGAGGGCCATCAAGAGGATTCACAACCATTTTGTCCACTTCACTCCAATATCCAATCTAAAGAGAGTGTATAGGATGCACAGACACTAGTGAATATGAACTTTTCTGGAAAAGGTAAAGCAGGTTATTACTGTGCCCTTGATTTGTGCTCAAAGAGAACTATTTAAGCTATGGATTTACTGCAAACATTTCTATTTATGTAGTGAAAGACTACAACAAATACTGAAAAGATTGAAGTAATTACATTTTTTTACATTACTTTGTCTAGAACAGGTATACCATTCTTATTCACATATTAACTGGTTTTAGTATAAACATCACACATTGTAAAATTGAAACACTCCAGATAAGCAAAACATGAGAAACTGTTTTCCCCTGAAAGATTTGAAATTAGAGCAGAAACACAAAAATATCACTAAAACGCTGTATCTAGCTTTTGTCATTCAGAAGCATATTTCTCCAAATGCTGGCTCTCATTTAGCAATTCAGATCAGAAAGAAAAAAGTTTAATCCACAAAACTGAAAGGAAAACACACTTACGTAGCACTTACCAGAAATAATAATTCATATTTGTTAGAAAGAAATAATACATATGTTTACTTCACTCTGCAAGACCACTGAAGAATACACCTATGAATATTATCACAACTTGTGCTTTAATGAATGTTTCAGTACCTACCTGAACCCATTGCTTAGAATGGTAAAACCTTTTAAGATGCTATAACACAATTCAAATTACCTTCCGAGGACCAGTACTTTTGAGCTCCATGACATTTATTGTAAAATTGATTCTCTTTCCATTCTGATCAAACTTGATATTTCCTGTTAGCCCTTCCACCTGAACCTATAACAGATGAAGATGCAAGTGGTAGAAGAATAAAGTTCGTTTCTTTTCAGAACATGTTTTTTTTTTATTTCTACAAATGATTATTGAGATTTCAAAAACATTAATGTAAGAGTCATTTTCATATGCAATATATTATCTTAGCCATATGCAATATATTATCCTGAGGATTTCACTTCCACATTATTCCCAGCAAGATCCAGATAGGTTAGGAGACTAGAAGATATTTTCAACTATTTATAGAGAACTTCACACATGCACTCATCCCAGCATCCACTCCAGGGAAGCTACCTGTTTCAATGCCCTTTCTATTTCTACACCATGACCCCAGGGTACAGCTGGATTTGCAAGACAATCTCCAGCATTTCCTCTTCTGGAGATCTCAATCCTCTGTTTACGCAAATTACGGAAAGCTTCTGTCATCACTTGAACAGCATCATAGGTCAGAGCAGAGGTATACTGAAAAGAAGTGAAAATATTTAATTAAAAACTGTCTTCAGCTTCTCTATACCTTCCAATCCACTTGGTGATCCATTCAACACTAGGAAAGATAGAAAGATATATTTGAAATCAATCAATTTTTTCTTTAGTTACCCTCTGAAGCGCATCTATGAAAATTCATCTAGTGTTCATCGGAATGGTTAGGGCAAGTACCAATAAATCTGAACTAAAGATTTACAGATGTTTTCCCTGTGAGTTATGTTTTTTTCTCACTTACAGATGTGTAACAGTCCTGTGTGCAGATAGGGCTGGAAGTCCATGCAAGTGAAAGGGGAAAAAAGAAAAACATTTCAGTGTTTAACCAGAGCTAGCCTGTAAAAATAAGAAGTTGTTCCTCTGATTACACTCTTCATGGAAAAGCATTTATTCACAGATCTTGAGACTTCATCTCCTCCCAGACATATGCACACAATCCCAAAGAGCATGTTTTTGTATACACATGCATTTAACTTTTTCCCCTTGAATATAAAATCTCAAGGGTAGCTACTTTCACGTATGCAATACCTTGTCAACACCACAGAAAACAGTTTGGGGGCTGAGATGCCTGGAAAAAAGTGGTGCCCCTCAAAGAGCAATATAGGTGAGGAGGAGGCCCATGTTCCTACACTGACATAATATAAGGAGCTTTACAACTTCTGAGACATCAGAGAGGAGTTCTGGGATCACATATATCAGAAACTGGGGCTAAACGGTCAAAAGCATTAATCTTCAGTGACTGGAAAATTTTACATCTCAACTAACTAACTGAATTGAAACCACATGTGCACATACACTGAGGACTTTGTTGGATGGGCTTTTTGAGTCTGGAACACCGCAATTATGCCAAATATAAGAGCCATTTTTGGAAATATGGGCCAGAATATAACTACTTAGAGGCATATGAATGAATGGAATGATCCTTGTGAAAGCTATTAGATGCTGAAAATATATAAATTGTAAAGTGGAGAGAAATGATGTATTAGCTCTTTGCTTCAATGGTTCAGACTTTAATGAGAATTTTAATTAGTTAGCTCAAGTCATGCAGAAGGCTCTTGTAATTGTAACAAAAGCAAGCTCCCAAATTGAGATTAATTTTTGTATGCAACTGTCAGACCTTAGGAAAGGAAGAAAAGAAAAGTAGAACTATTTTTTAAAGATCAGTAAGCTCAGTGATCGGTGTCAATCTTCTCAAAAAAGTTTTCTCAGTGACTTCTACAGAAATATTTAAAGGAATAGAACAGAACAGCAGAAAAATGAAGTGGAAAAACTGGCTGGAATCACTACAATTTCTCCTATTGGAGCAGCAGTGCTTAAGTGATGTACATGAATTTGAAGATGAGGAGAAGAAAGGAGCCTGACTAGCAGTACTTCTTTAAACATTGCTCTTTGCAGTACAGAAACATATTGTGCCACACTGAGTGTGTTCTGAGAAACTTTGGACACAGCACTGTCACTAAACATCGAAACATAGGGTAGCAGAGAAAATAAGAGCTTGGAACTGAGATGTAATAATGCTATCTAATTCAGTTAATTTATGATTCATTGGATTATTGAGATATATTTAATGTAGTATCTCCAGAATATTATTTCTACAGTATATAATTACTGACGTGAACATTCAGAGCTCAATCATACATGAGGATTATGTAGAGCTTTGCCTATCAGTCAGTATCTGTAAGTACACACATGTCGTCACATATATACAATCTACATGTCATAATTTAGATTAAGACAGCTTTAATCTAAGGATCTAAAAATGTTTTAAAAGCACTGTTGGAGAGTCCATGAAAGCAAGCGGGCCATGAATCATTTCTTACTGCTTTATTGTGCATACACTTTCAGCTCCTAATAACCTTCATGGGGCTCATTAACACTTTCTACAGCTTCATAAATTGATGTAAAGTTGACAAACTAAACCAAAGTGAACTCATTACCATAAACAAGAAATGACAGACCAATAACCTGCTCATGCAGAGGTGTGTGAGTGTCTGCATAATAAATAAAATGGTTGTAAGTTGAAGGATGCATTAGCCCTGCCTTGATTCACTTTGTTTTCCTGGAGATTCATCCACATTCTGATCTTCATTATTAAAATAAATGGGAGCACTACTTGGAACGTAATTCGCAGGAAGTGGGATGGGGTCTTACATCTTACAATTTTATGGCAGTGTAAATTTCCCAACATAATTTCAGTTCCTTTCAACGTTATATGATAAGATCAGCAACTTTACTACAAAATGAAATAGGTGCTATACTAGAGTTCTTACAGAATCACTTGCATTAATTAAAACATGACAAAGAATATGCAAAAAATAAAATCCTGCATCTCACAATTTTAGAACTATGATAATAAGCTGACAAGTCAAATTGCCTGAAGATTTTATGCCATTTGCTATGAAACATGGATTGCATGAATTTCAAATGAAAATAATTTTCTCTAAGTAGATGCCTTAATTGCCAAGCAGAGAAAACTCAATGTTCATGTAATTTTCTTTAACTTAAATTTCTAACTTAACTTGCTACCTTCAACTTAAATGCCCTAGTAGACTGTAGTAAAATACGTAAGCTGCAATTGCGAAAGATGAATTTGAAAAGCAAAGACAAAACAAAGTCATCCCAGAATAAGCAGAAGTTATTACATGTATCGTCCAAGAAAAACTGGCAAGATGATGCTTTTTGTAAATTCAGATGTTTTCCAGTAACTCAGGAGATAGTGGAAATCCTTAGCTGAAAGGGCCAGGATTCTATTTTGTACAATCAGTAAAGCTGAATCTTCTGAAGGTGAAATTGCAGAACACCACCCCAGAATATAACAAGATTTTCTCATATGCATAAGTTGTATAAAACTTACAAAGTTGTAAGGTATTATAAGAAAGGTAGATTAGCCTATTAGACTTGCATTTAACTTAATGCCTGTCCATGTGCTCATGACAAAGCTGAATGATTAGGCATCTAAAATAATTAAGACAGTATACTTAAGCAGTGGAAAAGAAAAATCTGGACATGAATGCAAAAAAAGGGAAAAAAAAAAGGAAAATATTCAAAATCACAAGAAGTCCATTTTTTTTCCTCTAGATTTGAATATCTGCAATGTCTAAATCTACCCTTGAGATATTAGCTTGAGTTTGGTTTTTTGGTTGGGTTTTTTTTTGGGTTTTTTTTTTTTTTTTTACAGTCAGAGAAGAGAATAAGCATTCTAAGGTGTGATTCATTTGACCAGTCAGACACCTTCTTGGAAGATGAAATTAATTTTGCTTTAGATTTCACTCATTTGATCTCCAGTGACTCCTGAGACTAGGGAGGAATCCAGGGTGGTCATCATAGGGCCATCTGTTTACACTGTAGTCTCACTAGTAACAAACTAAAACCACTCAGACAGACTGTGAACTAGCCATTCATCCCTAATCCAACACATCTGAGAGAAAGAAAATATAATGGGAAAATTTTGGAAAAATTAAGTCAAAGAATGCAGTGCTGTTGTACAAGACACTAGGAGACCTCAGCCAGAACGGCAGATCCAGCTGCAGCAGGGCTCAGGAAGGCAGAAATCCATCTGCAACAGGCACAGACGGAGGCTCCTCAACATGTCTGGGGATGCTGTTGGAACAGCAGAAGGGACACTGCATCACCAGCAGAGGCTAAGAGAAAGGAGGCCTAAAATCTGATAGAAATATTTTCCCATGGGGAGCAGTAAAATTCTGAGAGAGGAAATATAGGAAACGTTCTTTGTTGCAAGAGCAGAAGGGTAGAATCAATCAGTCTAAACACATCTTCACAACTTTCCTTATATTTAAACAATTTAAATATCAGCAAATATACAAAATAAGCTATAATAAAATCTCTCATCTGAATTTTCTGCATTTTTCCCTCATTAAAGTACTTCTCTACTTAAATGGTAGTATATTCAACAAAAGCAGAAAGACTGATGTAACATTCCTACATCTTTATAAATTACATAAAAAACATAAATACATACATATGCAAACACACAAGCAAAAAAGAAATGAGGCCCAAAGTTACTTGTCAAGAAGTAGTGAAGGAACTGGGCAACTGTCTCCTGTACTTCCAGTGTAGTCAAACCAATGCAGCATCAGACACCTACTTCTTAAGGGTCTTTAATGTAGCTGGGAGCTATTTTGAAACAGACAGCATTACACACACTTTGGGAAATACCTGAAGGTGGTCTGGCAGATAAGAGAGCTAATAGAAAATTACCAAACTGATTGGAAATGGCTATTTCCTTCTGGAGCTCCTGGCTCCTTGCATAGCACCCTGACAGGACACGGAATTGCAAAGAGCTACTTCAAAAAGACACAAGAGACATTGTCAAATCTTGCACACGTTAAGTGTAACTGGAAGTGAAGATGGCCTTTGACTGTGCCCATAGCCAGGCTTTGTTCTCACCTGTTTTGTGCAGGCATTAGCATGAATGGGGGTGTGTGCACAGCAGTGTGATGAGAAAATGGGCTTTGAGCACCCGAGTATCTTCGTTACCTCTGGCCATATTTCAAATACTGCAATGTGAGATAGAGGTCAGGGAGCCCAGAAAAGATAGTGCATGGCTCTTCCTCTTTGTTAGGATGATGCTCTTGTGCAAATAGGTGGTCTTAGCAACAGACTTGCTTCCAGCTGAGAATAATTGCGTACATACATAAGATATTTGGAAATAATAATTGGAAGTTTTTTAATAACAACCCCTGTTATGCCTAAAAGGGGGAGATTAATAAAATGTAAAATTACCTGATCATTGTAAAAAATTAGTTAGATTGATCTCAGTAAAGATGGGGTTAGAGACCAAGCCCTATTTATCTTAATGAATATACTAGGTGTATTACATTTTGTTTCCCAAAGTTGCACAGTCACATCAACTTACACTTTGATAACAGCCTTTATTCAAACACATCTGCAGCACTCTGTGTGCACAGAAAACCTAAACAAACAGGTATTTTTGCTTTGAAGTGCCATACTGTCATAAGATGCAAAGAACACCTGCAGCAACTGTCACTTTAGAAAAACTTGCATTCAGCTCCAGAACTGCTATCCAGAAAATCTGCTGATTTTTTGACATATTTATGTGTTTTAATTATCTCTCGGCTTGGTTTAGAAAGGCTGCTTTCTGAGCACACCCAGAACAGCTAGCCCAGTAGCAGGCACTTGCCAAACCCTAAATTCCTGGAAGTCTAACTTTTATTTGAAAGGCATGTTCACAGCACATCCAGCAGAGACTGACAAGACTGGGGCACTGGAATTATCCTAATGCTCCACTGTAGGATATTTATGGGCGAAAGTGACCTTCTTTCACTCTTTTAAAAACTGAATATAGCAAAGATCATAAGATTTATAAAGCTCAAAGTGCTTGGCCTTTCTACCTATTTTATCTGCTACTCTCATAGGAATGAGATTCCTGAACTGTAATTTCTCTCCCAAGATTGCTTCCAGTACAGAACAATCTTCTCACTAGAGTCGTCAGAGGTGCTAATTCAGCAGGAAAAAAAAGAGTTCAGGTACCTACCATTTTTTGGTTTTTATCTTACATTGAGAACAGAGGTTTTAAAGTACTTTGATCTTCCAATATAGTAAATGAAAACCATTTACTTGTATAAGAATTCAAAAAGCTTTACAGAAATAACAAAAAGAATTATTTGGAATTGAAGCCACAGCATTTCACTTATAAAAGATGCTGCTTATATTCTAATCATGCCACTGCCTATTGAAAATATACATACTAACAAAATACATAAGGTTCTAGAATGACTTGTGTAATCTTATTTCCAACTTAGAATAAACATGCAAAACAGCAATGCCATTAATGATAAAATCACCTTGAATTCACCATAAAACACAAAGAAAATACAAATTTTTCCTTTTCACCATATAAATATACAAAAGCTTTTTCTTCAATGCTAAGCCAGAACAAAGCATGTCACTCTTCACAGTATTAAAAATCAGCAGGATCCAGCAGCAAAAACTGAAGCCTTTGGTCACAGTAGTGAAAACAGACTAAGTAGGAATATCTCACAGGATGAGAATAAAATGTAAAAATAGAAAGGGAAAAGAATTCTCTGAAAAAGATACATGCCAAGAAAAGGATTTGAAAGAATTAATGTGAATGTTTGAAGTGTTGAAGTGTGTGTGGAGTTCTTTGCCTTTTTCTTGTGAGTGTGGGTTTTGGTATTTTTTTTGATGTTTGCTGTTTGTTTTTTGTTGTTGTTGTTGTTTGCTTGGTTTGGTTTTTGGGTTTTATTTTTTTCCAGGAGGGGAGAGGGAGAAAAAAAATCCAATCAGCAGTCCTCATCCTATATACTGTGGTCTAAGTATTTTCGAAATACGCCATTTAAAACTAATATTAATAATTCAAGCCTTAAATTTAAAACAATAGGGGGAAAAAAAGAAACACAAAAAACACAAAACAATTCCTAAACCACAATTCCCCATTTTCATTATCGCTCCACATCTATCCTAATCAGCAACAAGATATCTGTTGTATCAAGATAAACAGCTTTCTCCTTTAGATTTACTCCAATCTAATTTCCAAGCAGAATACTAATAGAATTGAATACACCATTCTTACCAGGTTGCTGATTTCACCAAGACATAGTTTTTGTCAAAGAATAACAAACACTTCATTTTTTAATTTTCTGCCACCCCATGCTAGGTAATATGGGCAGCTACTTACATTAATTGGTCCTTAATTACCAGACCTGCCCCAGAAATAAATCTACATGTCCCCCCTCCTTATTCATTTAAGTATGCCCAGGGCTTCTCCTCCTCCCTTATTCCCCTGACCCAAGAAAACTGCAGTCACAGATGCCTCTCCATCTCTGAGCTGCACCACTTTTCTGTGTCTTTCACTCACATTTCAACAGCCTCTTTTCACTCTGCTGACCCCTTTTTTTGCATGACATCATTCCTCCTACTACTACTATTTTAATCTTTGTCTATTACTCCCTCTTCTCTCATCCCCAATTCTCCATGAAGCTTGACTGTCCTAAATGACAAATTGATCTTTGTGAGGCCAGGGTTATGTCTGACCTTGATGAACACGTGAATCATGAAGGAATAGTAGCTTGTCTTGTTTATATCCACCACATCCAGATGAATTGCTGGTTGAGAAAAAGTACTACAGAGTTCCTGGAAAAATAGGCAGGAGGAATCCACTGCACTTTGTTGGCTGAAGATCCTTAACAATTTATAATTACTAAGAATAAGTGGATTCAAGTTCAAAGAAACATAGTTTCATAGAGACATAGGACTCAGCTCTGTAGGTTTCTAAATTCTGCTTTAGCACAGTTCAGCCACTTTCAAGATCGAAGGATCTGGGTCAATTGGCCTTTTGCATGTCTGAGACAAATCTGCAGATATTGCCTCAAACCACCCACTGCTTTCAGTGACTAAATGTTCTATTCTTTAATTGAGTTTTCTTAAAAGAAAAAAAACAACATCCCAACCCAAACCAACTATGCTGGAATGAGTGATTACTTACACAAAACAGCCTTGAGCTATCAAAAAGAAGCACAAAGTTTAACACTGAAATTTCTTATGATCATATTTTTTGTATTTTGTTTTTAAATAGAGAAGACTGAATACTGCGATTTGAAAGCCCAGTGAAACCAGGCAGCTGGAACACCAACTGCTAGATGCATACCTTTTTTTTATGCCCAGGAAACCAATATGCAAGGACTGAAAACAGGCAGAACAATCTCAGAAATCTACAGTTTTATAAGGAAACTTAGGAAAAAACCAAAAATACTCCAGATCCGTTCCTTGTTCAACCTTGTAATAAATACTAAAAATTACCTATAAAAAAATTATAATTATAAATCATTATGATCTACCTGAATTAAGGCATATTCAATAATATTTTTCTATTAAAACTGTAGCAGGTGCAACAGAATATCCCCTATAACTCTTATTAAAATTCATTGCATTATAAAACCATTTTCCAACACACTGCAATCATAAGAGGCATGGCCTAAAATGAAGATAGTGTCTAATGCATCAACTGTACACTTTTGCTTTGTCACCTATATCTTGACAAACTGCCTTCTGAACTTTCAGTGTGAATAATTGTTTTCAGTGTTTTCTTCTTTGTTCACATTGTTTTCTTCTTTGCTCCTTGTTAAAAGTGAGTCATCTAAATGGTAATTATTTCTGCAAGGTAAATATTATGTGCTAGGTTTTTTTGTATTTTTTCTTCTGCATGTTACCTGTATTGAATCCTTCAGCTAAATTAGCACCAGCATAGTTAAACCAGCATCTTTTAGTTACAAGCATCATTACTTGTGACTTATGGTTTCAAAATAAGGGCCTAAAGACTACATGAAGAGGAAACCTGAAAATGTGAAACTACTAAAGACAAAATCAGGAGGTAAAAACAATCTGGTGTTTTGGTATCTTAGCTATGCACTAGCTAAGATTGGGTGGGGAAAGAGATCATGAAGCCAGAAATACAATCATGAAAAGAGAACATCTGAAACATTATGTGCCAGCATGAAACAGTTTCACCCATCCAAAATAGCTGCATGAGTACCAGGGCTGTTATCACCTTCTGACACAATGGGATTCTCTATGAGTCTGAGCTTAATTAGGTCTTCAACCAGGCAGCCCCAAATTTTTTTCTGCGTGTTGCACATAGTTTCTGTATATATCATATGCAAGTTGTCTCAGGCTCTTCAAGGCTCAGGTTGCTCTTAGAAAAGCTTATTCCAGAACAGGATGGCTTGTAGAATAGACTATCTCAGTTGGACAGACCTACAATGATTATCTAGTCCAACTGCCTGAACAATTCAGGGCTGACCAATTCTAAAGTGTGTTTTTAGCAGAACTGTCCAAATGCCTCTTAGACAGGTTTGGGGCATCAACCAGTTCTCCTGGAGGACTGCTCCTCTATTTGACTACCCTAAAAAAAAGAAAGAAATGTAAATACAGGCTCCAAAGGTCCAGTATGAACTTTTGGTGCTCTGGTGCAGCTCTGAACCATTCCCACACATCCTCTTGTGTCAATGGATACCGGGGAGTAGATCTCAGCACCCTCCTCTCCACTTCCCCTCCTTAGAAAGCTGTAGAGAACAATGGGGTCACTCCTCAGCCTTCTCCTCTCCAAGGAAGACAAGTTCAGAGACCTTAGCTGTCCCTCACAGGACATGCCCACTTGAAGCTTAGTACTTAGGAGGAGGGTTGGCTCTGACTGGACACTAGGTGCCACCAAAGCCGTTCTGTCACTCCCTTCCTCAGAGGGACTGGGAAGGGAAAATAAAATGAAAGTCTCGTAGGTTGGGATAATGGCAGGGAGAGACCACTCAGCAATAACCATAACAGGAAGAAAAGACTCATCTCAGAAAAAATTTAATTACCAATCAAACCAAAGTAGGAATATAAGAAAACAAAAAATAAATCTCCAAACATCTCAACTCACTTCTCCCTTCTTCCTGGGCTCAACTTCACTCACAAATTCTTTATACTCTGTTCCCACAGTGGGACAGGGGGATGTGGAAGGGGGCTGCAGTCTGTTCAGCACCCATCTCTGCCACTGCTTCTGCCTCACAGGGTGGACTCCTCACACTCTTCCTCTGCAGGGAAATTTCTCTGGCACCCTGTCCACCTCCTGTCTTTCCTTCTGCACTGTCTGCAGGTCTGTTTCTCTGATATATTGTCACTCCTCCTCTGGCTGCTGTTGAGCAGTAGCTTTGTACTCTTCTTGAATGTGTTATCAGGGCACCACCACCTTCCCTGACGACATGAGCCTTGGCCAGTGGAGGGTCAGTCGTGGAGCCAGCTGGTATCGGCTTCACCGGACATGGAGGAAGCTTCCAGAAGCTTCTCACAAAAGCCACTCCTCTGGTCCCCTTCTACCAAAACCCTGCCACACAAAGGCAATACAACTTATGTCTCACTAGCCTTCAAGAGATACAGATTGAGTTTCTTTTGGCAAATGGACCAAAGGCTGCCCCTGGAGAGAATGGGTTTATCAGATCAGCAAACTGGAGCAGTTGGACGTGAACGGATGTGCTGTCCTCCAGTGTCCTTCCACAAGATCGAGAAGCTTATCTTAAATGTAACAGCCTGGAACAACATTAGGCTCAGAAAGCCCAGCATATTTGTAAATACACAATACTGGATCAAAAGAAAATTTCAACTTGTTATTTTTCAGCCTTTGTAAAATTGAATGTGTCTTTCTTTTTGCTACTTGACAAAAAATTAGCCAAGATGCTCAACTCTATGTTTCAAGATCTACATATTAGCTCTTCTAGAACTGCATGCATAGACTGGTAACACCTTGGTTATAACAGAAATGTTTTAAATTTAATCTGAAGCAAACCATGTATCAGCGTTAATTTTGAAAGATGCAAAAATATTCTGTAAAAAAGTCTGCAATGCACTTGTTTTAAGCATCCTGCTTAATCTATAAAACTTCTGCTTTTATCAGTACAGGTACAGTGCAGCAACAAATGAGATCAGTGTCTTTTCTCATCTATGTCCTAAGACAGCAATTTTTTATAATTAATATTTTATAAATTGTAAAGATACATTTTTAAAGCAATTTGATACCGATACTCTTCTGGGCATCTGTGGAAGAGGCTTTTAGCAATGCTCTTCTTTCTTGAAGAGCATGTTCTGTCGAAATGCATTTTTTCTTAGAAAGGGTGGCTCTCCATTTTCAGCACTGTACTTGGATGTTGTGGTATGTCTTATCAGCTCAGTCATAGTCCATTGACTTGCATTTTGCCTCTCTATTTTCAGCACTGTACTTGTTGTGGTATGTCTTATCAGCTCAGTCATAGTCCATTGACTTGCATTTTGTGATGTGAAATGAATGTACATTTACTTTTGGATTACAAAAGGAAGATAATACAACAGAGTTGCAATCTTTTTGTCTGCAATGACAGAACACTTACAATCCCAGAGATAATATTACCTGTTAGGGGCAGGTAACCACCTCTCATCTCTATACTGATGAATGCAGGGCTCTTGTCAGCCTTCCTATATGTTTCATACAGAATCTGCAGCAAGAGTTTCCTAGATTCCATGGGACTGGGAGCAAAAGTTCATTTATCAGCACTGGCAATTTGGACAACTACCTCAAAATCAAAAGGGGAAAAATGTTATTCTGAAGACCACTTAAGGGCAAGTGGGAGACCAGTGCATTAACCCGCTCAGTAATCTAGATGTTTATACAGAAGCAGAGAGTAACAGAGCTAGAATAACAATATAAGAAGGAATGAAATGCTCACAAAGGACAGGTGAGAAATGCAACTCAGCACGAGTTGATGAAAATAGCCTGTACTTAAAAGTAATGACAAAGTGAACAGATATGGTATGAGCCCATCTGAACCACCAGCAGCACAAGAAAGAAGTGCAGAAGAAGATTTGGCTGTTAGCATGAGAAATACATCTCACTAGTGTCATGGTGGTGAGGAGAGGAAAAAAAAAAGTAAAAAGAAACTAATACAAAAGAGCCCCCTGAAATAAGTACTTTCTCTGAGACACAGGAAGCCATTATTTCCATTTCCTCAACATAGCACTCAGATATGTTGCAGTAGCCAGTCTGGCATTTGAAAGAGCTACCAAATAGAAAGGTTCCAGAGCAAAATGACAAACAGGATCTGAGAGCAGAAAATTCATAAGAAAAAGGGATTATTTGGTTTTGCAGGGAGGAAAGCAAGACAGAAATGGTGGCAGCCATTTTCAAATACAGGAGGACAATGAAAAAGCAGAACCCTCTCACACATATAAAGGAATAACAGATTAGGTGATGTAAAGGCTGATTAAGGTTAGACAAAAGCCAAAACCAAGATCGTTTAAGTGCTGAATTTTGCAGCAAGACAGAAATGGTGGCAGCCATTTTCAAATACAGGAGGACAATGAAAAAGCAGAACCCTCTCACAGCCATTAAAACATATAAAGGAATAACGGATTAGGTGATATAAAGGCTGATTAAGGTTAGACAAAAGCCAAAACCAAGATCGTTTAAGTGCTGAAATAGATGCTTGGAGAAGCTGTGAAATCACTACTCAGAGGAACTGCACAGTTCTATCTGATTCTGCCTTCAGGCAAGTTGGACAGACAGGTCACTGACCACTCAAAGACCTTTCTTGCCCTGTTTTCCATGATTTCTATGATTCTGCCCTGCCTCTAACTCCCTATAAAGTGGGAATGAAATGTGGCATACCACTAACCCTACTTGTAATGACAAGCAAGAATGAGAAGTAATACATGTATAAGGGCAAGAGATGGAAAGCTACACAAAGAAATACAGTAACTGATACAATCAATGTCACCAAATATTGCAATATATATCCACACTTTCCTCACCAGCAATACCTCTAGCATTTATAAATTGTCTGATAATCTAACATAGATCTCAGTTTCTTGAATGAGTATCAGTGCAGTCCTATATATAAGTTGAGCAAACAATATAAAGGAGAGGTTGGCCTTTTAAATTGAATTTCAAATGTGTTCTAAATCAATGACATTCAGGAAAATAAGTGTTTCAATTACTTTATTTTTCCTATCCATAACAAAATAAACCTCAAAAGCAGAAGATATTGCAAATACTCTCCTTCAACTCTTTCAATTTCTACTAGAATTGAAAGGACTTATAATGGAAGAAATAAAGGGAATATTTGTGACAAAATTAGAGATTTTTGTGCTTTAATACAACATTGCCACCACTTCATGTTATCTAACACACATGCAATTTCCCCCAGTGTGAGTAACACCACAGGCCATATTACTGGGTCTCAGCATTTTTATTTTTCCATCACTGATAAAAACTGCATCTTGGTTTCAGTTTGAGTTCTTCACTACAGCCATTTGTTTTATGTATTTCTCTATTATTATTTCCAGACTATGATTCTGCAACATGAATATGTAGGAAGATTTGGGCACTCAATAATCACAGAGACATAAGGATTCTGTTGATTCTCCACAGCCACATCCCTTTCCTTTTTCCTAAATGAGAGCAATACAGATTACATATACTACACATCTGTAATATAAATATACCTAAAGAACTGACCCAGACTCCAGTCTACTTTTTCAAACATCAAGTAAGAAATTCACTATCTCTGTCATAAAGACTTTAAACTACAAAAATAACCACAGGAAAAAAAAATCACTTTGACTAAGTTACCACCAAACCTGGCCACATAAAAAAGGAATCTATATTGGTTTTTTGTTTTTAATTAAAATTAAGGTTTTCTACCAGGGCTTTGAAAAAAATGGTTCTTCCTTCCATGCTGAACTTTTTATTAATTTCATTATAAATTAAGAACATGCTTCATATTCAAATTATACCAGAAAAAAAAGTTATGGCTAGAACATTTGGAACGTATTTTTTTGTCTTTTACAGCTATTTAATACTGTGTTCTTATTAAAATCTCTGATTGTATTACTTAAAACAGAAATTATGTAACATTAAAATTGAATTATTCTTTTTAATATCTTGCATCCACTAATTCATAGTTAGAGAAAGTGAGAAGGTACTATTACCCTAGTCTTATCTAGAAGTAAAACTGAGGTAAAAAAGTGAAATCACCTGCCCAGTGTTACATTGTGTGTCATGCAGGCCTGAAATCAGACCATGATCCTGCATGTCAGGCATAGCATTTAATTTTTTTAAGTCTTTGTAGGACTTGGGCAACTGTCTCAAAGGAACTGTCTAACCATTTCTTTGGGTTATGTTGTTACATCAAAAAAGTGCTAAATCTCTGCTCCCCAGAAGCATGATTGATATTTGTCTATAAATATTTCAAAATACAGAGAAAGAGAAAAGTTTCAAAACAGAGAAAAAGAAAAATCAAAAAAATCTCAGTAGATCTAGCTAATCTATCATCATATCTAAACCAATTACCTAACAAGCTGCCAGGCACAGATTTACAGTGACATAAGAAAAAATTGTCTTGAACATTTTGAACAGTGTATCATCTTTGCTCAATCAGTCCTATGACAGAGAATGTTAAAAGTACTCCAGAGAAATATAAAATTGTGTTGGGACTGTTGATTTTCAAGGGCTTTCTGGCTCTTGTGTTTCTATTCCAAACCCTTCAATTCCTGTACTTCTAGTGCAGTTAAAACAAACATAAGACATACCTTGATTGTACTAGTGTGTGCACCAGGATATTCTTTCTCCTCCAGTGTTGACCAACGTTGTATAAATTTTGACACCACGGGATCATCATAGTCAACTATCTGAAATCCTGAGACATTAGCTCCTCCAAACTGAATTTTTGACAAATCTCCATCAGTAAATCCCTGAGCACAGAAAAAAATTGCCTGTTATTTGAATAGTTTTGGCAGTTGTCTCAATAGTGTAAAAAAAGGAAGAGTTACCACATGACCTCTACTGCAGAACAGTAAGCCAACATTTTCCTCAAACGGGATCCAACTTAAATCCTGTGCTGCCAGGATTAAGTCATCAGCTCCATCAGCCAGCAATGCTTCTTGCTGCCCACTAGCAAACACTTTTATAGAGACCAAGGGCTGAGTGGTCCTTGCCATCCTGTTAATTTCAAGGGGACCACTTAAGTGAGACAGGGAACACGAGACATGAGTAACAGCAAGCAATTTTTAGGCAGGAATACTTACAACCACAGCTGTATCCTCTTTTTTAGGAACTCTAAAGCATGGGGAAGGACTTACCATCTCCACTGCCTCCTCCCTTGTGACATAAAGAAGTACTTCTCATTCTTACAAAAAGTTATTGTATTCTGCTTTCTGTGATTTAACTTCACCCAAATAACCATACAAATGCATTTCCATGAAATAATGACATCAGACACTTCATTATAAATGAATGTTTTGAGTGAATACTAAAAGAAGCAGCAAATTCAAACCACATTATCAGAAGTTGCTACAATTGCTATATTAGATGCTCTTTAATGATTGTGGATTAATGATCCTCATGTGTTGTTGCCTGCTAATACAGACACTGCTACACGGATCATGTAACTTGACAGTCGAGCAGGAACATTCATTGTATATTCAAACATCTTCTCCAACTATCAGAATTTTGGAATTTTCAAAATAGATAAATTTCTTGAATGACTGATGAGACTGGAGGAGAATATTACTACAGTCCAAAAATAAGAAAGCAGGTGGATTCAATGAAGACATGATTTAAATACTAGATAAGTTTTCCTTCTGGCAGAGAAAAACAAGTTTTTTAAATCACTTCCATCAACAGTTTATACATGATATTAAACAGCTTTAAAACATAACATTCAGTAATTTTTAGATCTTATGGACTTACTGTTACAAATTTAAAGCAATGGCTAAAATAGCAACCAGTTAACATCACAAAATCCACTGGGCACATTTTCTAAAATTTCCCTTAAGACTCAAAATACTGTTTATCCAACATTTGCAATGTAAACTGCAGATGTCTAACAGATAATTTCACACATTTTGTAAGATTTTTATGCTGTCTTTATGAATATCAACACCTCAACTTTATCCAAAAATTAGTTATTAAGATATGAGAATGAAACCCTGGTGTTCAGCTTTTAAAGAGGCCTTTAAAGCAAGAGGCTTCTTCACAGGGTGGCACCCACATGACTCTTCAGAGCAGTGCCTGCCTGGAGGGGGAAGAGTTTCCATCAAAGGCCAGGAGGAGACCAGGGTTATGCCTCCAGGGCCAGAGACACACCACGCTCCTTCTGTTTCCTCAGGCTTCTCAAAGCACTGTGGAAGACAGTGTCAATTGGGGCACTCTGGGCCCTGCTGGAATTTATATCAAACACTGTCACAGTTCAAGAATGAATGATAAAAAAAGGTTTGGTGGCACTTGCACTATGCAACCCCCAAAACTCTTTTCTTGAACAGGATAATTGAGATTTGAGCATACAGAATTTCCTTGTCTGTCACAAAAAAAACCCCAACAAAACAAAACAAAAACCAAACTGGATTAGTTTCCCTAGCTTCAGTAAGTGTTTATAGGCTTTAATATCAGTAAAATGGTCCTTCACCTAAAGACACAATTTCAAAAAAATTTCCTTGACAGAATTTAGTGAGTTTTTTTAGCTTTCCCTTCAGGAACACTATTAGCTATACAGTGTGATCACCTAACTTCAAGAAAACATGAATTCAGACTGATCACCCAGCCAGTCTGAAGGATGAAATGTGGAAATCCGAGACTCACTAGTCTAGCAAAATGAAACATGAAAACCGTGGTTCTAAAGTAGTTTAAAAGTTATGAGAGAGAAATCATCACCTTGCTGAATAAATGTAACACCCTATGATGCAGAGAGTTATTTTTTATATTTTACATACACTCTTTTTCTAAAGTATGTAGAAAAAGAGAAGTTCTATTGAAGGTGCTGAGCAACCTTCATTCTCATTGATGGGAATATCATAAGAGGCATTTGAACCCTGAAAACACTCAGCCAACAAACAAACATAATCTCAACACATGCATTCATTTAGCAAGGGTAAAGACATCTAGGTTTTTTCTAGTCTTTATCCTTGTTAAATGGATTTAGATTTTTTTCTAGAAAAAAATCTAGATTTTTTTCTGTTTTCTAAAATGTGTTTAAAACAAAATACTAGTAGATGTGCTTCCATAAACAGTCAAAGGAGCAATACAGGTATTTTAAATACTAAGAATGCTTACCAGATTTGCAATGATATAGTGGTATCCTTTAACATGTTTACCAATTGTGATAACCTGTAAAAAAAGAAGAAATACCTCCATAATGGAGAATGTTCACCTGGCATATGGACAAAGACTTGAAAGGTACAAAATGCAGTATGATGTAAAAGTTAGTTAAGAGCTTTATGGCACACGATACTGAGTTTGTGTGATGCTTTATCCTTTATTTTACCCAATGCAGCATTGAGCATACTCTTTGTTGCTAGAAATTAGCCACATTGAAGTGCAAGTCCCAAGAGGTAGAGTCCCTCCAGACACAGGAGCTGAATGCTAGCTACTGTGGTGTGCCTTACAGACTCCTGTTAGATTCTGCCCACTGACATTCATGAGTTATAATGAAACCTTGTAAAGTTCAAATTGTTTATTGTCCTAAGTGTTCCTCACAGTCTCCCTCAAAGCCAGCTGGCGGCTTCTCAACAGTGTCTGCTGGCACACCTGTAGCATGGATTCTTCCCCCACACAAGCCTAAGACTATGTCTGCAAGGGGAAGTTTGCATTTTGAAACTAAGCACTTCTCCAGAGGAAGGATGTGCAAGATAGGAGGAGTTTATTTCATCTTTGGAACGATGAGAACAATGAACTTAATTTAAGAGAGGATGATACATTCATTTCCTCACTTAACATATAACTAAAATATTCAGACTAGGTATCCTGAAACTTTTATCAGGGTACTAGTGAAAAACATTCCACATACTTGGTTTAAAGAAGTTACAGAAATGTAATTGAAAGCAGTGAGTTTACATTATTAGAGTTTGAGACTGAGAGGGATCACATTACACAGGCCATGGAAGTAATTAAATTGTTCCTCTTTTGAGGTAAATATATACATGATATATGAAATTAAGTGTCCTAAAACAATTACCTGGATCAGACTACTTAAAACTAAATACTTACTAAGAGGTTTAAGAACTATTTTCAGGTGTATTTCTTACATAGCTGCTGCTTCCAAAGAAATTTCAGTTATACCAAATAGATTAGCTTTTCTGTATGAAATATTTCTTCATCATTGGTATCTGAGAAGACAACCAGTAGCTTCAAGCGTTTGGATCAATGCTCAGTAACTCTTCTCCAGCTGCCACTGGTTACTCTTTTATTAACCCAGCTTGCTAAAACTTGCCATTTGTCCATTAAGGACGATCACTGAGGATGCTGCCAGTTAAAACTAAGAAAATTCAGTGATGGTACCAAAAGCCATAATGAAGGAGCTGTGCACACAAAAGCTTTTCAGCAGTTCAGAAGACCTTCTGTAGCAGGGATAGACAAGTAGTGGCAGTAATTACAGAGTTGCCCAAAGGGTGTTATCAGGGTGAAATGAGATTCTGCAAAGGAAGCGGCCGAGAAGAGACAGAAACTATATAATGAAGAGCATGGTAACACAGACCTGCCAGATCAGAGGAGAGGAATATAAACTAGTCTGAGGAGAGATGAGAAACTGAAATATTTTTCAATTTGCATGATTTGTTGAAATCTGAAGAGAAACTACAACATGAGACAAAAAACAAGAATGATTAAGTGGCTTTGCAAATACATTTTGTGCCAATACAAAGATCCAAGGGCTACGAAGTGTAACTGGGTAAACCTGAGTCTGTCATCTCAGCTTAAAATACTTCCAGGATAAATCAAAGCACTAAAATGAAAGATTTGTTCAACAATAGAAAGTAAGGAAGGAAGTAAAGAAGTTGTTCCTTTATGTATCGAGCAATGCAAATAGTACTTTGGTATTCAAGGAAAATCTGGTTTACAGAAAGCCTGTTGCATTTCTTGCAATAAAAATACACAGAAAAAGGGACACTGATATGATGGATCTACTACAGGCATCCTCATGAAATTAAGGAAATTTCTGAGGGTTTTTTTCAGGGCAAGAATTAAAATAATTTTTAAAACAATAAATCTGGTAGCAAAGCAAGACCTAAAGTACACTGCTATTATAAAAGAAAATTAGAACACACTCAAAGGATACTCACAGGCCAAGAAATCCATTGTTCAACATTTCATTTTAAGAGATGGAGATAATTATTAGAGAATCAGTCAGACTTGCTTTTAGGCTACTTTATAAATAGAAAGTGGTTTTACCTTTAAATGTAAGGAAGTTACTGAGTGTAAGGATAATGGACTTAAAAACCAGACCAAAGTGCAGAAACAACTAGGCTATCTTGTGAAGAGAGTTCCAAGACTAAACCCATTTGGGACAGCTGCAAACAGTTTAAGAGAACATATTCCAGGGCACAGCAGTAAACTATTTAGAGGAGAACAACTAACTAGAGTTATATTAACTGGCATGTGAGGCTGATTTGGCTGTTATGTAGGATTCTTCAGTGACTTACAAACCAAAACAGCAGAAACAAAAGCTTAGCCAGCTGTATGTCTGAGGAGTAGCACAAGTCTGTGGGGATGAGCTGAGAAACTCTAAGGGTCTAAAAAAGGCAGAATCCATCAAAGTGCAACTAGGGCAAGAAAAATATCCCAGAACTGCAATCAAAATAAGAAGCAGACAAAGATGAAAATAGGCCTATTATGAAACAAAGACTGTAAAAATGAGTGGTAACTGAAGGTAGTCTACAAAAGGTGACTAAAAGGTGAAATTAAAGAAAATTTCAGTCAGCCAAAGTTTCATATCAGAAATTATAATGAATATTACATACTTATTTTAAAAAGAATGTATAGGATAGTAAGATAATTGCCAAAATTAGTCTTGTCAAGATCAAAATATGTCAAAGCAGTATCTTTCTTTTCTCTGGTCTGATAATAAGGAAACAGCAAGATGTGACGTATCTTGAGTCTAAAAAGGTGATTGTTCTGTAGGATGTCATTAGAAATTCACAAGAGACATGGACAAGACAAAAAGTCACTCTAAGATAAGTAAAGAACTGTTTGGAAAGCCACACAGAACCAGCTGAAGAGGACCTATAAGGACTACTAATGTCAAACATTGCTCTACATTGTACATTTCTTGACATTGATAAGTCAGAAAATATGATTTTGAAATACTGCAGATGACAGAGAGATCACACTCTCAGAGATCAAATGCTCTTAAGAACAGGATCAAACTCAAATTTATCTTGAAAATTAGAAAAAGGCTTTGTGGCTATGAATTCCAAATAAAACACACAAACATAATGTACTCCATTAAGGACACTGCTCATTGTCTGAGTCTCTTCAAAATATAATGACCTTCAAAACAAAGACCAAAATAACAAGCCCTTCAAAAAACCTTCAAACAAATACATCCATACTCAGATGATACATCCTTACTGATGCTGCACAGTCTCACATGATGAAGCTCAAGCCAACAGGGAACTATCCTTTCAATTTTCCATTGTGCTCTGCATGCATGAAAAGTAGGAAGGTACAGAGCCAGTAAGAACTTTCTAGATTCTAGGACTGAAGTGGTAGATTTCAAAGTAATGCAGTAATTTGAATCAGAGCACCATGATAATGTTGCTAAAAAGAAGACTTTTTAAAAAAGTCATTTTGGCAAATAATTTGCATGGGTGGAGAGAAGACAGATTTTGCTGTTCTTTTTAAAGCTCAGGAGGTGTTAGCTATGAAAAACAGCATCCAATTTTGGTTAGCACACTTTAAAAGTGACACAAAATGAAGAGACAAGCAAGGAAAGTAGAAATGACAAAGAGCTTCAAAACATAAATTTCAAAGGGCATTTAATGAGGAAGAATAGCTGTGATACAGTCTTCCCAAGACATAAAAGGTTCTCAGAAAATGCATTAGAGGGAGAAAATACCTTCTAGGTGTAAAAAGAACTAATCCTTAGACATAACTACCTATATTGGACCAGGTATAATAGTGTATCAACCATGTATAATACAGTATACTACTTAGGCTGTAAAATGGTCTGAGCAAGGTATTGTGTAAAGGTACTTTTTTTCTTTTAAATAACCAGGATAGAAAACTACAGGATCATCCAGATAGAAATATCTTGGGTTTGGGCAAAGGGAGGGATAATGGGATTTGTATGTTCACTTTCTCCCTGGCACATATGCTGTCCTCAATACAAACTTGTCACTGCCAAATGATTTATAACAATCACAAAAATACCATCAAAACAAATGAACTCATTACATTTACTTATAGAATACTGCTAGCTGCTGTCACTGAAGAAAGGAGAATAGCAAACCTGATCAACAATGTCGTTGACTTTATCGCGTTCACAGTCCAAAATCACTCGTCTTTCCTTTTTTACCTCTAGATCTTGAAACAGTGAACGGTAAGTTTCATCTTTTCTCTCATTGTTAATATTTCCTACATTGATAGCAGTCACTTGCCATTTCTTTTCAGCAGCAGAATCCAGCACAGCTTGCAACGTTGATAAGCCTAGCAAAGCACAGGAGAAAACAGAAGATATGACTGACAAAGCTTCAGGAATTAACAAGCATCTACAATGTGATTTGTGAGATCACTTATTTAAGATCTCCTGTAACTTGTTTGACCTGTCACAAGTAGGTAGAAATCAGAAACTAAGATATATGTGGGCCAAATCAATTATTATTGCATGAAACTTCCATTTGCATCACTGCAAGGCATCAAGGTAAAGCCTCATAAGTGTAATCTTTGGGCTTGGCCCAATCTTCAGAATTGGATTTGGTTGTTTTCACTGATCTACTGCTGAAATTTCACACAGTGGGAAAGAGATCTTCTAGGAGAGGAGTGATCCAATTAGAGCAAAAGGATCAGCTGCTTATTAAAAAAGGATCAGCCTTATTAAAGGATCAGCTGCTTAAACAACAGCTATTGAACAGCTTTTGTTCCCAGCACTTGAGCAGAACTGTATTTAAACCCAGACTTCACTGAAGTCTATGGCAGAATTCCCAAGTTCTGCAGCGATGGTAATGGATTTATTATTTCTGTTGCCTATAGTCACATCCCTGATTAGGAAAGATGTACTGAGATATATTTTTCCATATAGATAAGCAGGCTCAATGCTAACACCTACAAGCAGTGTAAAGTTTCCTTCCATCTCGTACTTTTGGCAAGTTCTTGATAGGAGCTGTAATGTTTGTACAGATGCCTGTGATATACTGTAAAACCAGTGAAGATTTTACTTGACAGATTTTACTTTTTAGGGATGAGCTAATGTAGTAGAGAAACATGAAAATTACTGCTGGAAATTAATTCCTGCTATACAAAAAGTACAATTTTAATGACTTCCAGCAGTACAAGAATGAGACTTATCATGTTTCAATTCCTACCAGAGAATTCTGCATGATTCTGGAGAGCAGTTTTAGGGATACCAGATACTATTACAGGAAAAAAAATTAGACCTTCTTATGAGTGAATTGACATTTTTGCACATTCTTCTCTCCTGAAACCACCAAGCATGAGGAGTCATTTCTTTGAGGCACATTTTGATGTGGTATGTAGAGGGAGGTTCGGGTACAACTCATGAGAAATAATAGTGGTTATACCCATAAATATAGAAGGAGAGCACTAAAAATTAATTTGTCTCACAGTCTGTAGGTATAATATTAAATTAAGATTGGTCAGTGTTTAGCAATTCATCTTCATCACTGAAAATGGTAATGACATACAGCACTACACAAGACTGGTCATCAGCAAAGGCAGAAAATGGCAGGCTTCCAAAAGCATAAATTGAATTATTATCTTATATAATTCTGGTTTGCCAAGTCCCTTTAAGAAAGACTGATATTAAGTTTTGTATGTCATGTAATGAATATTTATTTTAAAATCACAGATAAATACAGTCCACCAGTACACAAAAACTATTTCAAATCCTAAAGATTAATCTGGAGAACTTGTGTTAAGTGGGAAAGATTAGTAATGTAAGCAAACTGAGAGATGCAGGGAGCATCTTAAAACACTGAAAAGCACTAAAGTATGTTTAAACCTCAAAATACTGCTTGAAATGATGAATTAAAATTTTAAAAAATATAAATCAGCCAAACTAAAACCATTTATTCTGAATAATTGTTTCAATTATAATTTAGCAGATTTCAGGTCCTCCAACCTGTCTAAATTTCCTCTGAGTTAAATAATCTCAACTAGGCACAAATTAATGACTATTAATGCTAATACCACCCATTGCAAAGGGTTCCTGTATTTACGCTGATCTTCTCTTTTTCCTAGGGTTTTTCTTTTCTTGAGGTACTCTGTGCAGAGGTATCAAATGCCTGCCTGGATTGCTTGCTTTTTTTTTTTTTTTTTTTTGGGTGGCAGATTTGCCATCCCCATACAGCTTAGCTTATTCTGATAGCAATAACATGTTGCAAAATCAAAACAAAAATAACCAAACAGAAAGCATTTGCAGCAATACTTTTGTGAAAGTGAAATTTTCTGAAGAGTAGCAACAAAAGTGGAGAGTAGCAACAAAACAACTCTGCAGAGGAGAAAACTTCAGCAACTTCAGCTGCTATTTTTTAAGCTGCATGAGCACTTCTGCCTGGCAAACTCATGTTCTGAACATCTTTTGGTTATCATGAGGCAAACTTTTAAAGCAGTGAGCTTTGAAAAGGAAGATGGAAGAGAGGCTGAATAACTGAGCAATTCTTTTACAGATAGAATCTTACAATAATGCTACTACTTTTTCCAAAGCTTAGTGTTACGAATGGTGGAGAGGATGTAAGGATGGTAAAAAACACTACTCCACATTCCATGAGAATAACTACTGCATTAAGACAGTAATGGCTTGGGCACACATATACTAAATGGCCTCACCCCTTATGGACAGGAATGACAGCAAATTGCCCTGTACTTCAGCCAGTCAGTCCCTAAACACAGAAGTGCTCCAACACCAGCAATAAACTATTTTTTAGGAATAAGTCATCAAACTAATTCTTATTAGCCTTTATAGTTTCCATGACGTTATGTAAGTCTCTTTGCCTTTTTTATCTTGCTCCTGAAGGTGGAAACATCTTCAATTCTATAGCATTCCTTAAATACACGTCACTGACGCTATAGTTACAGGCAAAAGTTCTTAAAGGAATGATGGGCTTGTGTATCTGGGATTTGATGTCAATGCAGCTGGCTACAAACTCCTCGACTCTGCAGGCTGACCTCATACAATCTGTGGGGAGCACTGAGGAGCAAGGATTTACTCCACATAAGGGTAGGAGCTTCATGCCTTGGAGCTTGTTATCACTGGGGTGCCTTGCCACAATTAAAACACAGATGTAAGCAGAAAAGGAAGAACCTAAGGGTGGCTAGAAAGAATGAACTGATGCTGTTATTCCTGGTCAGATCCAGGGAGAGCAGCTCACAAGAACTAGGTGTTTTTCAGTATTTCCTGAATATAAATCACATGCAGGTCACATCCTGCCCACTGCTAGATGATTGACAGAGTACTGGCTGAGAAAGTAGTTTTACATCTGTCCTTTCTAAAAAGACAGTGAATGTTTCTGATTATAATGTGAATTTTAAAAGGAACTGCCAGAGAAATGAGCTTAGCATTCACTGTTCCATGTGACATTACCTTTGGAGGTTACACACCAGGATTAGTTCTTCTAACTAGAATTCTTACAAAAGTGATACAGAACTCTCTTGAGGAGACCCCTTCAGCATCTGAATATCACGTATAAAATAGCACCAGAATGCAGGAATTTAAAGTCATCCCATTACTCAAAAAAACATGGAGTGGTATAATCATGCTTTAACTCTATTAGCATTTCATTTAATATTTAACTCTGACCAATGAAAATGCAGAAAGCCACAAAATAGCCTCTTTAAAGGGAACGGGAGTGGGTAAGATAGAAGAAAGGTAGCCAATTCTATTTTCAGGTTGTCCTCACCTACTAGGTGAGGACAACCTGAAAATAGAATTATAACAATGGAATTCCAGAAAAAGGAATCAAAAAACCCCACCTTTTCTGGATAAAGCTGCTTCTTGTTAGAAAACTAACTGATATACTACAATTTGCCAGTGACATTTTCAAGTTCATAAACTGTTACAGTATTTCTACTACAGCCATAAAAGAGCATGAGAAGGCTGTAGGGTGGAGTTAATTGATCCTGAGAAATGGGTTTGGGTTTATCAACATCAACAATAAACTCTAAGCTAAACAGAGGTGAGGAACTTGATACCAAAAGCAGTCTCCAAAGAAGTAGGGACAGACTGCATCCAAGATTTATTGCTTGCTTGGTGCCCAACTACAGACTGCATACATGGAGTGAATCTGTGGTAGCAGACAGCCCTTCATGCTTAGATTTTTTTTTTCTCCTTAGATGTTTCTTTAACAAAAAAAGAAAAAACTTTACATATAAAAAGTTTTACAGCATGTGACTAATCTCACATTGCTTAACAGTTGCAATTCTATTAATGCATACCATAAAAGATTTCATTCTCATTTGAACAATTTCGTTTCTGTCCCAAAAGCTCATTTCTAAATGCAAGAAACACTTGATTATTATACTTACACTTGTTGGAGGTAAATATTTCATCTGTTATTCACTTATCTAATATGAATTCCAGATTTCAACGAGATACACCTGCCAATCAGGGTGCAGGTAAAAAGTACCACACCTTACCTCTGTCACTGTCATACAAATATGCAAACTTGGTCCACTGATAGTATTCGATCAAGCTAAGAAGAGCTCCCTTGAGGTCAGGTCTCATCTGAATGACAAATGGATGTGTTCCATCTGTTGGGAAGCTGGGAGTTATGAAGGAGACATGAAGAGTCCCACAGAATGATGTTATGGTATTTACAGACTTCTTGTCATAGAATCCAAAAATAGCAAAGACTCCTCTTGAAAACTGGGAGCAGACTAGAAAGAAGAAAGACAGAAAATTAGTGGGAGAATTTATTTTAAAAAATTATTGAAAACTCTATAATGCATATATTTATGAGAAATGTATGTCTGAAAAGTATCTGATCACATAAATATCAGACAAAAACATAATACTCTGCTATGGAGATAATTTGTTAGTATTATTAATCAGTAATATAAAACCTATACTAGAAAAAACAAAACCAGAAAGTATCAGTGGCACACACTCCTAGATGATAAATGCAGAAATAAAACTCACCAACTTATTCTTAAATTCAATTTATGTTGTAAAGAACAGTGATGACAGACTTCAATGGCAGTTGCAATTCAAAAAATGAGACATTATGACCACACATAGCATTATGGAAATAGATAATGCTTTGTCATGCTAAAAATAAACTGCCTCTGAGGTTAAGACTCACTGAGCTTTCTACAAAATACTTTAAATAACTTTCCATTTGTGGAAACACAAAGCCAAAACTAAACCCAAATCTATCAAGAGCAGTAAGAAATCCATTTGCTTTAAAACCCTCCTATATCAAAGCATTATTTTAATTCCTGCTTTGTAGGACTCAGCAAAAGCTGGTCCTTTTGGATGACACTTGCGGTCATGTTGCAGGAAGAATAACCTCATAGGTGTAAATAACATGCTGATTATTCACTTTTTATCTGGAGACAATTCAAGGCAGTTGATGAATGTGACTGACCACGACAGCCTGTGCAAAAGAGCTGGTTCTTCTGGGCTATTCATTTCTTTGAGACTGCAGGGTATACTAGTGCCTAAATTCTAAACCCAGGGTACAAGAAGGAAATATTAATCTCTGATTAGTTCACACTTATCACTTATGCATTCTTTGGTTTGCAGAGTCACCTTGAACAAGACACATCCTTCCAGAGACACCTGACCTGCTTATAGATAGAAATCACAGTGTAATTGATGCTAATTTTGCCCAGCCATTTAGTGCACTAATCCTTGAATATAATTCATATAAGGGCAAAAATAAATTGGTTTATTTTTAGAATTTCCTAGATTTGAACTAATAATATATTTTTATCTTTCAAAGTTATTGTATCTTTATTTTTAACATGGTGTTTCTTTTTTAAAAATAAATATTATCCCTTTATGCCTGTTACTACTCATCGCTATTTCTTTCCATAACTTTGCCTACGTATCTATGCTACCATTCATCTCTCACGCCCTAATTATTCCTCTACTCCAATTAAAAGCATCTAAATAGGATGAGTGAAATTCTGAGTCTGCCAGTTTTAAGTTTTCACCTATTAACTTTAATTAGGTCAGAATTTTGCCTCAGGTGAGAAAATACAAGTGATTAAAAAACTTGATGAGTAACACCTCTTTATAAAAGGATACTGCAGGTTTTACAGGGTTAGAGTACAAGATGGTCAAACCTTTTCCATTCTAACTACAAATCATTACAGAATCATAGAATTGTTTTGAGTGGAAAAGACCATTAAGATCAGGGTCCAACCATTAGCTTGGCACTGCAAAGACTGTCACTAAACCACGTCCCCAAGTGCCACACTTCAACATCTTTTAAAGACATAACAGTTACTCAACAGCTTCCCTGGGATAATTGTCCCAACGCCTCCCAACCCCTCCCATAAAGAAATTTTTCCTAATATCTAATCTAAATATCCTGTATACTAACTTGAGGCCATTTCCTCTTCTGTTTCTTGTTATCTGAGAGCAGACCAATTTCCACATTGGTACACCCTCCTTCCAGGCAGTTGTAGAGAGTGACAAGGTCTCCCCTGAGCCTCCTTTGCTCCACGCTAAATATCCCCAGCTCCTCCAATTGGTCCTCACAAGACTTGTGCTCCGGACCCTTCCTGAGGTCCGTTTCCCTTCTCTGGTCAGGCTCCAGCACCTCAATGTCCTTCCTGTATTAAGGGGTCCAGAGCCGGACACAGGATTTGAGGTGTGGCCTCACCAGTGCCGAGTACAGAGGGACAGTCACTGCCCTGGTCCTGCTGGACACACTATTGCTGATCCAGGCCAGGACACCTCTGGCCTTCTTGGCCACCTGGCCACACACTGGCTCATGTTTGGCTGATGTTGACCAGCACCTCCAGGCCCTTTTCCATGGGGCAGCTTTCCAGCTGCTCTTCCCCCAGTCTGTAGTGCTGTGTGGGGTTGTTGTGCACGAAGAGCAGGATCTGGCATTTGGCCTTGTTGAACCTCATACAAGTGGCCTTGGCCCATCAATCCAACCTGTCCAGATCCCTCTGCAGAGCCTTCCAGCCCTCCAGCAGATCAACATGCCCACCCAGCTTGGTGTCCTCTGCAAACTGACTGAGAGTGCACTTGATCCTCTCATCCAGATGGTTGATGAATACATCAAACAGGCTGGCCTCAACACTGTGTCCTGGGAGACACCACTTGTGACTGGCTGCCAGCTGGATGGAACTCCATGCATCACTGCTCTCTGGGCCTGACCATCCAGCCAGCTTTTTACTCCTCCAAGCTATAGGCAGTCAGTTTCTCCAGGAGAATGCTGTGGAAAATGGTGTCAAAGGCAGGTAGACAGGATTCACAGCCTTTCCCTCACCCACCAAGAGGGTTGTCTTGCCATAGAAGGAGATCAGGCTGGAAGAGCAGAACATGCCTTTCACAAATCTGTGCTGGCTGAGCCTGATCACCTGTTTGACCTGCATGTGCCTTGTGATATTCAAGATGACCCCAGCACTAAGATTTGACTGACAGGCCACTTCATTACAGATCGAAAAAAATCAATCAAGGATAATCAATCAAAGGCAGTATTCAGGGCAGGATGGTTTCTCTTAATGTCTTAAACCCAAGCCCCAAGGAGGCAGGGCTGGTTGGCATAAGGTGCCTTCTGTTCCTTTCAGAGGGGACTCTCCTATGGAAATGACCCATCTTTTTTCTTTGTGGAAGCAGTTTTGATGCAGAGCATAGCAACTTCAGCAACACCTCCATGCTGGATGAACCAGTGTCCTTGTTATTGTTCAGCTTCCTTTGCAGAGCCTCAGCCCTGTTATGGGAGGGCACCTGGGAAGGTGGGGCAGTCACAGAGGAGACACACCAGCTACACCAGGCAGGAACCTGTCACCACTGCCCCCTATCCCTTAAGTCACTGTGTTCACCCAGGCAGAGAGAGGAAAGGGAATCCTCTGTGTCATGTCCATGTCTGCCTGTCCAGCCTGTGTCAGGGAAAGCAGGTAGATTTTGGTCACTGTCTCTCTCTCTCTCCCTGCTACTCTTCAACCCACTCACCTCCCAGAACCTTGTCACTGAGCACAGAGGAGTTCCCCTGCCCAGGCACACCTCCCTGTTGCTGGTCAGTACTGCTAAGAGCAGGCTCCACCCTCCAGCCCTACACCTGTGTGGCAGCATGTTCCCATCGGAGCTCTGTCTCTGGGCAGCCGTGTCATGTTGGACAAAGATTTCTGAAAAAGGCTGTGAATTTTCTGAATAGCTTTACTGTTTAAGTTACTGGAACTCCTTGTTCTATTCCACATCATTATGCTCTTGCTGAGGCAAAACCAACTCACTACCTCCCCACACACTCATGAATAATTGTTTCCCATGTGCTGCAAAGGCTAAATACCATCTGAACTTGCTACAATAAAGGAATTAATGTCTCATAACTCACCTTCAAAAATGCACATAAAAATAGAGCATCAGTTTACTTCTGGATTCCTGGATGAGAATCTTGCAAAGACTGTTACTTGTACACTACAGTGACCTTCTGAATTAAACCATTTGAATACTGCATAAAAGGTGACAGAGACAACAGTCTCATCAAAGGACCATCGAAAAATAAAGATGTTTTGTGTCACTACTGCCAACACCTGGGATGCATTTCTCCTGTTACACTGCTTTTCTTCCATCACCAATCAGAGATTTTAGGCACAGATAGAATAATGTTCCCTACAGCAGCCAACAACCAAAATCTGAAAACCACAGGTCGTCATACTGCTTTTCTTCCATCACCAGTCAGAGATTTTTGGCACAGATAGAATAATGTTCCCTAGCAGCCAACAACCAAAATCTGAAAACCACAGGTGATGCCTTTTCAGAATCAGCACTCATCCTCTCCTCACCTTCCTGACACTGGAGACCTTTATCTTGTCCCATGAGTTTTCTCACTTTTTCTCTGCCTATCTTTTCCTCTGCATGCTGGGGACAGAAGGGAGAGTGAGTGATGGGGCAGGTGGTAGGGTTAGCCCATGAGAGGGTAAAAGGTGTTATTCCACCTTCCGCCTTCCACCCACAGGACAGACCTGTAAATACCATGGCCTGTGCTCCACTGTCCCTCTTCAGTGACACAGACATGCACCCACTCTGCTCTCTTCAGAAGACAACTGCTGTTCTTTCCAACTCAACATCCTCCCTGACAAGGCACAAAATCATACCACCTCTCATCACAACTTACTTAAACATAGGATTGGATTAACACAGTCACCAACTCTGTTTAATAGTCTCTACGCCTGATAAATCATCAGTCCTTATATACATGTGTCTTCTTCTGAGGAAGGCAGGTAAAACTGGAATTTTGATCTCATCTCCTGCACAAAGTGAAAGACAAGTAAAAAGCACCACCTCCATCTGGGAAACCAAGTCACTGCAGTTCTAAGTACCTAGAGGGGCTGCAGTTTAAAAGCTGAATTACATACACACAGAGGTAAACAATCCAACAAATATGGTAAAAGCAAAAACATTTTATATTTTTAAAATTATTATGAAATGCAAAACAGATACAATGTCTCATTTAAGTCAACCAAGGATCCTCTAAGGTGAGATAAAAATCTCTCTAGTCTTCAAGTATGGACATAACCCACATCTGGGTCAGCCAGAAAAATCAGGATCAACTATAATCCAGGTAAAAATAAATTTTCATCAGCAGTGATCAGTGTCACAATGTCACACAGAAAAACCTCAGTACTGTGCTTTTCCGTGTGAAATTCCGCTGAAGGTAAGTGGGCAGGAACCTATGCTATGTAATGAACACACGCTACAAATAAGCATTTAAACTTTGTCTAAAAACAAATTCCTGCAATTCTTATGGGGTTTTTTTTTGTCTTTTAGGAGCAGAAGGAAAAAGAAGGGATGGTATTTCCAAATAAAATTGTGACCCAGCAGATAATGCAGAAGCTGCAATTGTTTTTGGCAGGATTCCCACCTCAGACTAAATCTACAGTCATGTTGCTATTGCTGGAAGACATTTGTTTTATAATGGTGAATCACAAGCTGTTCACAATTATTAGAGTAAAAAAAAGTCATGATGATTAGGACTCATAAGCCATTGAAATATGAAAGATCTATTTCATTAATGACATTAGAACCAACATACAGGATTAATTTCTTTCAAGCTCTCCTATATGAATTGGGTTGTTTTTTTTTTGGTTTATGGGGTTCTTTTTAGAAATAGTCTATGGCTTACTTAGCAACAAGAGGGGAAGAATATAGTAAGCACATTCTGTGATCACTTTTCTAAAGAGATTCTCTTAGAATGGCAAATAACTGTGAATTCCAAGAAACAGGGTAAATAAAGATCCTTGAGAAGGAACAGTTACCAGAAGGTTTTGTTTCAGTTAAGGTTTAAGTATTTTATATTTGACTTCTTGTTCTACAAACATAGCCAGGCACAAACCTAGCTTGCCTTTGTTTTCCAGAGCATTAAAAAGGTGCTCTAGACTTTCATTCAAAAAGTTCGGGGCTATATTTGTTCAACAACAAAATTAAGCTTAAGCCTGCAATGAGGAATAGTTGCCCTGTCAGAGGATGGCCAAAACTGCTTGCTCCATTATTAAACTCTTCCATTGTTATCTACATCTGCTGCTTCTTAGAACTCCTTTGTGCCACTCATAACTTTTTCCCACCTTCTCCATTTCACTACTCTGTTTTGTCAGTGAACTCTATAAGCAGGATAACCTGATATTTACCACTGTGGCAATAACTGGTTCTTCAGAAACAAAGAAATGCAGCACTATACACTCTTTACCTCTCATCATATACAACATATCTCTGTGATGCATGTCATCCTAAACCCAAAGCTCAGGAAGTGCCAGCTGAAGAGCACACTTGCAAATTACAAATACAAACATATTACAAATATGCTAAGCTTTACACAGTGAAGTGACTCCAGTGAAGAAATGACTGTTTGTCTTCAGCTGAAGAACTGAGTCATTAAATCACATAGAAACAGTTGGATTTGTACACATATGCTTAGAAACTCTTTCTGATTAAGTTCTCCCAAACCAATATTTTCTTCCTTCAGTATTCTCCAAGGGGAAAGTAATGAACCTAATAATTGTTTACATTCAAATTGGAAAAAGAAAACTAGCAAAGTGCTAATTACTTACTGAAATAAATGTCTAATACTGCCTGCTTACAGTAAATTTTCAAACAGTAGTATCATGCCTCTTGACATATTTCTTAATTTTTATTTATGAGAATTATGACACTTGGTTTCTGTCCAAAGATGAAAATTTAAAATGATAAAGTATTTGCCATTTGGTGCTTAGATTTCAAATGCTGTCCAGTATTAATGTGGCTTTATATATTATTTTATTGTAATACCTTGGTTTATTATTAGTGTTAGCAACATTGCTATAATATTAGCATAGGGAAATAAGTATTCAGTGCAATAATTTAATCACACACAATGCAATAATTATTCTCTTACTTTTATGAGAAAGAAACTACAGCATAAGCATAAAGAAAGAGTCAAGCACTGCCTCTCCAAAAGAGACCAAAACACAAAGGCAGCACTCATTGGTTTGAAAAGTTGATAGATGAGTCAGAAGCAGCCAGGAACAAGATGTAGAAACTGAATGCCCAGTTTACACAATCATTTCAGCTTCTGAAAGAGCATGTTATGAATAAGCAGACAGTGAAAAGGAACAATAGCTAGAACAAAAAATAAGCAGGAACCACAGAGAAAAGAAAGAATTCACATATGATTGAAACTGTATCAGAAAATCATTGTGAAAATAAAAACCACTATGGATGGCTTCCAAAGCTATTACAAAAACTGCAGCACAGCAGACAGCATATTGCATACACTTTCCTAGACTAAATAATTTTTTTCAGCTAATATTATGGAAATAGTCTGCATGGTCTATTTTACCCATTCAGATTCTACAATTACCTTCTAGATATAAGCTTCCCCTCAGGAAGATCGAATAAGGCATAAGGAATCACCCAAGTTCTTCCAGAGGGATATTTAGAACCATGAATAAAGTAAGCTTTAAGCAAAGAAACCTGAGATAGAAATATTTTTTTCTAAAGGCCATGGTAGGCTAACTGAAATTGGTAAGAAAACAGTTCCCAAAGGCTCAAAGAAGAGCAAAATAACTGAAAGACAACAGACCAAAGCTTCATGGTAACATTCAGTGAAACACAGAGCACAGAATCCAAATAAAGGCTGGCATTTTAAAAAACCAAGATACCCTTTACCAAAGCTGAGAGGCAATCAATGCCAATTAAAAAAATCAATGGCAATCAGAACTAAAAATGTGCTATACTTCTGGATAACAAAACACTGAATTATACTGAAAAGACCATCTCTTTTATCTCTGCAAATTTTAATTCCAGCCCTGATAAATGTGGAGTTTTATCTTATTTTAAGCATTTAAGAAAAGCTGTCCAAAATGATAGCCATTCAATACTGACCTAAAGCATGTATTTTCCTCTTTGCAGATTGTTCATGCACATATATTATGGCTAAGAAAACCCCAAAACAAACCAGACCTCATTGGGAAAGGTGATAATTAAGCTCACACACAAAGAATGATGTGGAGTTTGTAAATACTTTAGCAATGATCCCCCTCACCTCCACACTCAGCATTAATGCAGAAAACATGACTTACAGCAACAGACAGTGAGTTCACAAGGCATCAGTCTATACCAGAATGGGGGGACTCAGTTTTTCACTCACAGCCTTAAAGAATGCAAAAGGAAGAATTTAAATCCTGAGGCTGGAATGTCTGTAGAGGACAATTCTGGCGGAGCAGATACAAAGGATTTTTTTTGCACCTTTCCTGGCAGAAATGCCATCCTCAGTTATTGCTACAACCTGAACTGTTTGCTCAGAGATTATGCAACTGAATGGAACTTTCCACACCTTGTTATTAGCAAAAGCAGCTTTGATCATTTTGTAAAATTGAACTCAAAACCTGGTTTGCTGCAGTAGAAAACAAGCTCAAAAGGAGAGGCAGATTAATCTATTTCAACCGGCCATTCATACTTCACACTGAGGAAAGAAACTTTGTGCCAATATGGGATATTTTCAGCGAGCACAAAAAAGCCTTCAAGAAGTTAGTAGCCATCTGTCAGGAAAGTACATGATGATAGGCACAGCTTTTCTATATGCTAATGCTGCAATAATGAAGGTGGTAAATAAACATCATGTTCACAATGAAACAACAGGTCAGAAAAACATTCTGTTTCAATGACAGTTGCATTCAATTACACAGTGTTTGGCTGTGCACTGCAAAGCATTTGAAAATCTTTTTCATTGCTAGGACAATTACCATGATGCAAAGGAAATCATTACAAACACCGTTGGAAAGAATCATGTTAAAACTCTTATGTTCTTACAAATCAAACAAGATTCCTGGAATAAAATTAAAATGGAAGTCTCCTCATGAAAGAAAAAAAAGTTCATATTCCACAAAATTATTACACAATTCTTTACTGTTAGGATCCTAGTATATTTGTCCAAATCTCCATTTTCTCCAGCTGTAGGAGATATAATGTTTCCTGAACCCCAAATATAGCAACCTGGGACACTATTAAATAACAGAAATATAACTTCATCTGGTCTCCAAAATCCAGATATTCTTCAGCAAGTTTCTCTCCTCTGCCTCCCTTCTTTCTCTCCTCCTGCCACCCAAATAAAAACCATTCTGTTTCCATCTGATTACACAAACTTTAATTCAATCAATTTCCTTCAAATCTAAGAACTCACTTTGCTAATATGCCCAGCTGGCTTTCTGACTGTCTCTTTACCTTTCCCAACAATTACACCCTTGCAATAATAGAGAATTTAGAGTGTCCATCAAAGTATTACCTCCTAGATGTAGAAGCAGATAATGAAATGTAAGAAGAAGCTACTGGCTTTTTGGAGCCACAGTGCAAGTCATGAAGAAGTCATCTATTTCAGGACCAGGCTTGCTTTGTTCAATCAGCATAACTCTACTGAATTTAACAGAGCCAATATAATTTATCCCAACTAAAAATGGGATAATTCTCCATTTTTAGCATAACCATTTTCACACATATTTTCAAACCAGAAATATTATATACAACAGAATACTCATCATCTCCTCTTCCCCTTAATCAGCATTGCTGGAAGCATCCCATTTCTACATTTCATGAAACTAATCATATTCCAGTTCCCAAGAAAATGTCATTGTGTAAAACTGTCTTTGAAAAATTGTAAAAGTATTTGGAAAGAGATAAAATTAACTTGGTAGGCAAAAGTACTTCTTGTTAAAATGTTGACAGATTGGGATTCAATTAATCAACTTGTTTTTCTTTAATTGAGCTAGAAGGACCAACCATCACTCCTGAACAGATTGTCCCACACCATCTAAAAGGAAGCATGGCTTCAGCACAGAGTTCCTTTGTCAGAAGGATGGGAATAGCTATGAGAAAAGACTCTGAGGTTACCTCATAAGGATAAAAAAAAATAAATCTGGAACAAATCTTAAGGAAACTGCTGTAAGGAATAAAGAGGATTTCATGAGGCAGAGAAAGTAGAGCAGAAGATATGAAAGTGATCTATTACTTCTGAAGAAGACTCCATGTTACATTTTTAAAGGAATAAAATGTGATTTTCCAACAGGCCATTACTGACCTGCCACACATCTTATTCTGAGAAAGTCAGTTTAGACCTGTTTATTGCTGACATATCTCAGTCTGAAATGATGCTGCTGGGAGCATATTTCCTTCAACCTGCACATGCCAGCCTATGCCTTGTCACTCCAGCATGGCCAGCACTGCAGCACACAGCTGTTCTACAGCCTGTCACACCCAGCCTAAGCTCCTCTCCCTCCAGACAGCTGAATCTGATTTGCAAGTAAATTACCTAACTACAAATTTTGGCATAACTCTGCTGAGAGGAATATCTCACAAAAACTCATGACTAAAAGTAACAGTAATAAAGACAATTTCCTGTGCTGTCACGGGTCTAACAGCTTCTATTCCTCATAGGAATAATGATGGATCTCTGCCACCTGTAACAACTTCCACCCAGCATTGTTGCAGCCTAAACCACTGACCTACATTAAAGTAGGCTTCATGTGGTTCTTTTGGTGACATTTTAGCAGTACTTCCAGCCACAGTCTAACTTCCTGCAACATCTTATGGATTTATGACACTCATTGACATAATCAGCTGTTAACCTAATTGGTCAGGCTTTATTTGTATTTAGAAATGGTCCAGTAGTCACATCACACACCTTCCTATCTGTGTGCCCTATTTTTCACTGACTGTAGAAGTAAGAGAAACACAATTTATTTGGGAAGTATTCAAAGAGCATTTAATAAACATTATTAGTATACAAATCAGAAAAGCAGTAAAATCCTCTTAATTAGGTCACTCTAGTGAACAGCTGTTTGTCCTGATTATATGACTTATTTAATTAAGAGAAGAACTTATGGAATAATAAGGCAGCAAGGAAAGCTTTAAAATTATAAAGTAAAATGAGCACATATTGTAAATATATTATGAACATTCCTTGCCTCTCTTCTGTCCATTGCTGTATTTTTCAACAACCTGATGCACGTCAAAACGCATTAAAAGTTTCAAATTTTTTTAAAATTTATTTAGGGTTGGCTGATTAACTCCTTAACCAAACTTGCAAAGATGTGATACAGCACATCATTACCAGTTACTTTAACAAAGCAATGATTCATCCTTATGCTTCACTGTGACTGAGATTATACTCCCAGATTTTTTTCTGTGTTCAGATCTCACAGAAGTGGGGCCAATTAGTTTAATGACGTTTTACACTGTTTATCCTCTATGTTTTGCCTATATTACCTGAGCTAATTTGAGCACCTACATTGTACTGCAAGCTGTGTATAGATATGCATATACACCACATCAAACTAAAAATAAAATCATTTCTAGAGGGAACTTGTGCAACATCTAAATCAGCATGAAAAAACATTCCCACTCAGCACTGAAACAGTGTCAGAGTCACATTATCTGTGCCTTTAAGTTCTCTATTGCAAACCTCCTGCTATATTATGCATGTTCTCTCTATCTTTACATATAAATTATGTATGTTCTCAATATATGTTTTGCAGAGACTTAGAGGATTACTAGATTTGGCTTTATAAAAATATCCCATTCACCCACCCTCACTGCCATTTCAGTGGTGAGCCCAAGTCACCACAATAAAAAAATCCCAAAACAACAACACCAAACCCTCCCAAAAAAACATACAAACAAACTCCCCCACAGAGCAAAAGACATTTTATGGCCTTACAGTTACACATCACACTTCTTCCTTTAGCTGAGCAAAGCCAATCTTAATGTCAGGGAATTCTAGGATGCACATGTAAGATCAGTAACTTGTTTTTGGAAAATGAGCTTTTTACCACGTGTTCTTACACTTTAGAAGTTTACCATAAATTACCTGAGACAAATAATCATTAAAATATTTACCAACTATTTAGTACGTCTCCTCTCATAAAGCAAATAAACTTTTCAACTTCCCTCGCAAATAGTTACCTCAAATTGACCTTGTTTATTAAGAGCTTCTAAGAACATATTAAGTAAAAAAATTCTTTTTCCAGCACATTGACATCACAGAAGTGAAAATTCACTTCTCCTTTGTATCAAATATCAGAATAATATAGAGTCGTTCCAGAAAATGTTGGTTCGAGGAGAGACATCAACTTCAAGCAGCTGATGATAAGCCCTCTAGAAACAGATTATTGACACTAGAAAGCAAGTATTACCACCTGCACTGCACATCAGAAGGCCAGACTAAGGACCTAGTTTGAATGCACCAGCCACCTAGAGACCTACTCACAGCACATCCTGCACTTCCTTCATACTGGGCCTTTAACCATGAGTTTGGTAGCAAGTAGTGCACTGCCCTCAGAACACATGTGCAGAATGGAGAATTGCTATTGAAGATTGAATATATTGTTTTCAGGGGTTTTACCTTAGGCTGACTTTAGGTTATCCTTGTGGACTAAATGCTTATTAGCAGTTTGGTTGCATTAGTGGAATTCCAGAAACACATCCTCCAGTTCAGTTAATTCAAAAAGAATGTGGTCCTTGGGCTCCTAAACCACTTCTGAATAAGAAACAAGTAGCAGAACCAGGGCTGATTAGGAAACTTCCTTGAAATATTCTACTCTGAATCCAAACAGAATTATTCAGGTGGAGACACCCATGTATTCCCATGGTATGAAAAACATATTTCCATTTGAACATAAGTAAAATTTGATGTGACGGGATAGCACTGGAACTGGTTACAGTAGGCTACATAAATTTAGTGTCCCTTGAGTATTTCAGGTTTTCACTGACAACTTGCTAAAAAGGAGTCTACACCAAGAACAGAAGTATTAAGCTTCAAGTTTTCTTTAACTTCCTGTTCTTAAGAAGTACTTGCTTTTTTCACAGTCACATATGTTCAGGTGGCACCAGCTCCCACAAACAAAAAAAATTAAAAACTCTTTAGCCATGTTGACATCTTGCATAGCCCTGTCATTAGCATCTGCCTTGGCAGATTGTTTCATATTCTAATTCACTGAAAAAAAAAGCTAAATGTGTCATTTCCCAAAGAAATATTACCTCTCTTCTCCCCTGTTATTTTTAAAAACTCATGATTTTCAATCAAGTGACATGATTTCGGTGTCTGTTTCATGAAGTAAGCACCAGGCACTGGCAAAATACAGTAAATCATGCTGTAGGTCTTGTAGACCAATTTGATATACTTACGAAAGTGGCTGCTTAAAATTTCTAGCACTAGCCAGCTGGAGTGGTTGCTGTGCACTGCAGGGAGAGTAGTCCAGTCTTGAATAATTAAACTTCAGAGTTATAAAACACAATTAAGCTCCAACAATTAAAAAAATTTCTGTGACAGCTCTAACACTCTCCATCACTCTTGAAAATCAGATCACAATTTTCATAGCTAAGAAACAACAGCTTGATCAATTGCTGAAGTTCAAATGAAACAGCTAAGACTTTTTGATCTATCCTAATAATGAAACAAAGAATATGCTTTTTAGTGTTTCCCCTACTTGGCAGTCAGTAGCTGTTTCATATTTTGGGTGGTATGGTCGGGAGGGGTGCCGTATGCTTGATGGTTTAGCATCTTTCCATAGTTTGACCAAGAAACAACATTTAGATTACTCTAAATGATGATTACCAAAAATGTTATTTATCTTTCTAAGTCACACTTCCTGCATTTAACTGAAATGTAACCTCCATTATGGTAACTTTGTTCAGGGTAATCTAGTACCTCACACTATTTGCCTGGAATAATTAATTTTTGCTCATACAGCATTCTAATGCTTCAGGCTTTTAAAATAGCTTCTATAAATACACCTGATCAGCATTGTAATGCAACAAAATACAGCATTTTGTAGCATATGGCACACAGGGCAGTGAAGTGAAGGGCAAGCCTAGCTCTCAGCTGAGGCATGCCACCTAGTTTGTTCCAATAGCACTTATTTAACCATATGGCTCGTCCTAGGTGGCAAGGCACCACTAAAACACAGGTGTGTATTCTTTCACTTGAATTCTTGACCCATGAGACAAAGCTGAACTCAGCTTTCCTCATCCCTTATTCAGTGTCACTTCTGTTGTATAAGTTTACATAGGGTTTACCACGATAAACAAACAGAAATTGTGCATAACACTTGCAAAATACTTAACTACATCAACTACTGTTTAAAAACATTTCCCTCCGGAGAACAAAGCCTAATCTAAAACTCACTGACAGTTATATAAACCACAGAACAAGGATACATTTAAAAGAAAAATGTGTAGTGTCTGACCAACAGCAAATGGGTTCCCTGACTTCCTCTGAAACAAAGCCATCAGCATGGAATCAAAATCTCATTTATTCTGGCCCAGCCATCAGTGAGGCAAACCTGAAAATTTTAGCATGTTGGTTCTCTCCAGTCCAAGGCTCTTATTTCAGAACTGCTCTGCCTCTGATCTTCACCATTAATGTAGTCTTTCTCCCTTGTTTTCCACCTGACTATAAGAAATCTGAGCTTATTATTAGGCTTCATCCCTAAAGGACCACAAATAGACAGGAAGGCTTCTGCATTCAAGCACTGCCACTGTGGCACCTTTTAATAAGACATAAATCAGAAAAGGCTGAAACATATATAGACTTTTTTGCTGCTTGCTATATTAAGTCACACTAAAAACATTGTTGATAACCTGGCTGAATCTATTCTATAAAACAGTTCTGCAATTTTCACCTTTTCACCCCAGTTTTTTTTACTTTTCATTGAACATACTTTTCTGGGGAGACTGTGAAATGACTTGCCTTGAAAACTGCAAGTGCCTCCGTTCACCCTCTAAGAAACATGAAAAACAGCTAAAGTAAATTTCAGAATTGCCCTGAGCAAAGCTGATGTTTCAGTATGTGAAATTAACATTGAAAATATTTGCAAGAATCACCATTTTATTATGCAAACATGTGAAATACAGTAGCAGCTTAATCTTATTCTCATTGGAGTCATTGGAAGTTTTGCTATTTACTGAAAAAGGAAACAGATCAAACACAAGAAGCTTAATAATCCAAGCTCACTGGCCATTGTGCAAATAGCACTTGATTAATTCAAGGTACCTTTCTAACATGCAGAATGGCTCTGTGCAGGAAAAAGTCTCACTCTTCACAAGGGGAGAAAAGCTTTCTGCCACAGAAACTCTGGGAATAATCCATCCTGCCCCAGTGTGCCACAGCTGGGCAAAGAGTTACACAGTGGGTCTCTGTGTCCATGGCACTCTCAGGGCTCGAGGCTCCCCACAGGTCCCCACCTTAGAGACACACAAAGTAAATCCCACTGGGAATGCAGCTCTGCAGCAGCTCACTGCAGCCAGTGATGCAGCTATGAGTGCACAGCACCAGGCAGGGCAGCTCTGCCCACAGCTACCTTTGGTTTTAATGAATCCAGAACAAAGCTGCACTTTTACAGTCTTTGCCTCTGTTAAGATATTTTAAGTAACAGCAAGAATAAATTTGTTTTGACAATGATGAATAACAGAGGGGAATAATGTACATTTTGCTGCTATCTTCTGTCAAATCAATGCTAGTCAAATGCTTCATCAACTCTTGCTGTGAAGACAAACTTCCAGAATGCTGGAGAAGTTTTGAACCTTTACAAGACACCTTAACCATGTGTCTTAATTCATTCATATGCAGATCCTTTCCTTCTGCAGAACTTTTTTGTACTGTTAGCCCATGTTGTTGAACTGACTCCAGAACAAAAGGAGTAAGAACTGTTTGCTTTTAATTTGAACAATAATAAAAATGCAAATCAGATAAAAAATATTTTATAGCAGCATGAAGATTTTATATGTAGCTAGCAAATCATAAAAAGATGCATATTTACAGGGCTTTAAAAATTGCAAGAATTATAAACAAAACATAGTTTAGTAAACTGCAAATATAAATCAAATATAAATCGAGTATCTTGAAAGGTGGCACTAAAAAGATCAAAAAGAAGTAAACAAAAAGGAAAAAACCAAAGGAAATCAGAAGTAAGGCACAATCTCTCCTCCTTTTCTCCTTAATACAGTATTTTAAAAGCACCTTATAGTGCCTTAAAAGTCATATAAGTGGAAAACTCTGCCAAGAGCAATTATGGTAAACTGTGCTATCTGATCATAAAAATCAGGTTTGTTTTCATGATGATTAAGTCTGCATGCAATGCATAAGATAAATGTATGTTCTGTTTATTTGAAAAACAATTTAAAAATATTTTCAAATTGAAGGGATTACTTTTTAATTGTTTTCAATTACTTGGCTAAATATGTACATTAAAATACTGCAGACATCTCATCCATCCATATACAGTTGTCAAATGCAAAGGACACAAGTATTTTGTGTGCTTAAAAATGTAAAATATTTTTGAGTGCTTTTGTTACTAGTTTAAAAGGTTAGAATATGCATAGCTATGGACTATGCTAGCTAAGTCCATATGCTAGCTACGGACTTAAAATTAATGAATTATTTGCTGTAAGTAAGTCAAATTACATGAGCTTTCAAAAAGAAAAAGTATTTTATTCCACATGACAATTCTGAAGTAGATTAACAATATTAACATTTAAGCACAATATTGAACAGGGATACCACACAAAAGGTTAAGCAACACTGTTGATAGCAAAAGGTTTAACCTGCTTCACACAAATATGGGAGATAAATTACTTTAAATGAATTATTTAAATGTAGCTATTCAGAGCTTTCCTTGAAAAATTCAAATGACAATCATGAAAGTAAAATTTGGAGCAAGCATGAGCTAAGTACCTTAAACAAAGGGTATCTCAAGCATTAATTATATTTTAGGTAAAAAATGCAACTTGGCCTGTGTTTATCACATCTACTCCATTAAAAAGCTTACTCTGTATCAGATTCCTTTTCAGGGATACCAATTCAGACTGTGAAACTCCATTAAAATGATGATTTAAAGAATAATATATCTGAAGAATTGAATAATGGTTAATTTTCTTTTACTAACAAGTTCTTTGTTTGCCCTTTTAAATTTTTAAGTCTTTTTTATGGTAGCACTGCAGCAAGTGTTGAGCTGTCCACATTGCCAAATTCTTGACTACATTCAAAAAACTTCCCAATAGTTTCATATACAAATCACATGCAGTAGAGATGGCTAAGACTACAAAAATCTTCTCATCTAGGTCACTCTCTGTCTTTGACCCACTCCTAACTAGACAACTCTCATCAGTCACAAGTGAGTCTCATGGTCAGGAGCTAAGCCATGACAGCTGTAAATGACAAAAAGTACACTGAAATTCTCTTTGGACTCTGGCATACAGGAATGAAGGAGGTTTAATTCACCTTCTTGGGAGGTTTTAAGATGCACATCAACTTTATGACTTTAGCTAGGCCATCCTAACTTTGGTTGAGTATGTGTGTGTAGACAGTCTCAGAGTTTCCGTCACTGCAGAAGGAATGCCATTTAACCCACGGTATCATCACCGGTTGCTAAGCTGCACTTACTGCACAGTATCAGCAGCGCATCTTACAGCATGGGCTGTTATGCTGAAACCCTCAATAACATTTCAGAGAGAGGTATTTTGTGGGAGAAAAAATCCAACTCTTAAATATTTCAAATAATGGTTACAGTTAAATATAAAAGTCTTTTTTTTTTTTCTTTCTAGACATATTATCAGCACAAACTGTACCAGAATTAATGACACTTTATTATGACAGTATAACTCTACAGTTGATGCTCTTGCACTGGCACATTCTTTAAGCAACAAAGCCTTTGCTATAAATAAAAAAAGAATAGCTGAAATAGTAGACTTGATTTCAAAGACTATATACTAAAGGCCAAACAGTTATAATATTAATTAGTGGACTAAGAGTAAAATCAATACAGCACAACATAGATCAAAGATGACTTGTGCCCTTGTGTTCTCACAGCAGACTGTACAAACCTCTGGTTTTGTGCTTTTTTTCTATACCTTTAGATGTACCTCACACTTATTTCTACAGTACGAGAATTTATATAAAAAGATTGTATGACCTCATGCAACTTTCTGTAAATAAAAAAGGAGAAGGCAGAAGAGAAAGGCAAAATTGTTAACTGTAGATGGAAAAAGGGAGACAGATGAAACAAATAATTATTATTAAAAGAAAATTATTTTCTGTGAAAAGTAAAGGCAAAGACGAGAGAAAACTGCAAAATCATCACTGGAAAAGTCCAATTTATCCAGCTAAAGTATTTTGTTGTACAATCCTTGCTGTTTTCCCATGCCAAAGAGCTTAACCATTGAAGGTGTCCCTTTTCTCTTTCTGTACTACAGCTAGAAAGAATGCTGTGTCATTGCTGACAAGCTGCTATTCTCAGAAGTGCCTGGCTGAAAGTCCTTTACAAACTGATTTTCTGCCTCAGTTTAATGTGGCATGACCTCAACCACTCTCAGTTTCAGCACGTGAAGTTGCCCAGCCTTACAGTTCTTTGCCCCTTGAATGGTGATGCTCCTGGCAACTGGCATTTGAAGTACCTGAAACTGCTCTATCAGCTGATACCCAATGAGTCCCAGTGGCAGATTCCCTAGGGCCCCCAAGCCAGAGAGGGGGCAATGAGAGCACAAAGAAGAGAGTACAAGCTGCTATTTTAGATTCTTAAGCAGCACTGAAACCAGCAACAGGGCTAACACCTTAGAAATCATTAAAATTAACAGAAGTCCTGCTAGGGGTAATTCTTGCAAAAGACAGAGACTTCCTTTTGTGTTCAAAGGCCTGAAATATTTAACTTTAGAAAACCAAGTAATTCACAAATGTAACTGCAGTAGTGAGCCACCATTATTTTCATTAACCATATAACCTTTAGTGGAGATCCATCCTCCTGATGCACATTTCAGTCTCACTTTATAAGAACAGAGACACTGTTGAGTGGCTTCACTGAAAAAACATCCTAAATGTACCTGAATGGACTTAGGATCCAAAGTAGTAAAAGGCTTTCAGGAAAGCCTGACATAGTGCCTGTGATGAGATCCCTTCTAACAGGTTCACTTAAGGTCCTGAATGCTCAATCCAAGTACTGGCAGATCAGTCAGAGGAGAAAAGCAATCTTTTTTAATGGTCCTTTGGGAAGGCAGGGCTTGCAGTGAATTTGGTACTCTCTGGTATATTGTCTACATTCCAAGAAAGAATATTAAATACTGAAGGACCTACGGAAGAGGAAGTCATTGTGAATTATAGCCCAGTGCATGGCAGTCTCAGAAAGGAACCCATCAAAGCCCTTTAAATCCCAGCACACAGGTTGTGAGTTGGCAGTGAATGCCAGTTTTTTTCCAAATCACAGCAAAATGCAGATCACAAAAAAGAGGCCATCAGGTCAGATACAAGCAGTATGAAACAGGAGAGCAGCTGAGAGCATCAGCCCTCTTAAGTGGTATAAGATATGTCAGTGTTCTTATTTACATTAGCAGAAATTTGGAATGAGTCTATGAAAATTACAAACTAGGCAAAAGGAAAGGGGGAGTGATGACTAGTCTGAAATAGTGTTTTTCTAACAGGGATTTTCAAAATATAGAGACTGCATCATCCTTCAGATCAAAGTAAGGTATTAAAATAACCGTGAGGAAACAGCATCAAATGCTAGAAGGACTTAGGGCAGCACACTTATAGATAGGAATGCCGCTGATACACTGAGAAAATTGACACCAATGTAGCAACATTAAACCAAAACCCAGAAATATCCACTGCTTCACTGGCTGGCATTCCATTGATATGCACATAGCAGCTCTGCAACATTTCTACTGATCACCTTCTTGGCATACCACTAGTTTCTTCAGTGCCAAGATTTTAGGTAGATGATTTTAGAGATACAAATACATGCCCTTAAAATGAAATATATTCTGGAGAGAAATTTCTGTCTTAGACGTTCAGTCATTCCATTTTCTAGACAGAACAAATAAAAAGAAAAGCCAGCTATAGAGATGTGTACTTGTTATTACAAAACACCTGCTGGCATCTGAAAATAAACTAGCAGAAAATCAGGATAAATGAGACTTGAGGCAAATAATCCTTTGAAGAGAATAATGATGAGATAAATAAAAACAACACATTTCCAGGCTATTGAGGTACTTCAAATGTAAGAAAAGGATTGAGAGCAGAGGCTGAACTAATGGGGAAAGATTAAACAAATCCCAAGAAAAACAAATGACCAAATATTCTGAAAGATATGGGCAACTGACTTGTTGAGACCTAGAGGAAATCAACAACTGGTGATTTAGATTATTAAAGTGATTACAGGTGCTCCTTCTGCTCCTTTTTCACATGTCAACATCATAGGATGAATTGTGACCACTGAGTCAAAATTATTTGGGTTATATTTTTAGCTTTAGAAGAGAAGTACAGCAGCTGAAGTACCTATTACTGACATGATACCCAGACAGACACACTTAAGTTCAATCACAAATAGTAATACTGAGAGGATAGGACTCTTCTTCTTCACGTCATAGACTGCTCTGATCCTTGTGAAACTTTTTCATTTTCTAAAAAGGAGGAAGCAAAATTAAATTTCCCTAAGACAGAATTATTATTGGTGGAAGTTTAACATTTGGTTTGTTGAGTCCAAAAGAGCAACTTGAACTAGCAGAAATTACTGTATTTTAAATTTCTGGTCCTTTAAGACCATTTCAGTTTGACAAATGGCTATTTGCTATTGTCTAAAGAATATTCTGTTTCCTACAAGACCAGATGTACATAATTTAATCAAGCTTTCTGCAATAAACACCAATGACACAAAATAGTAACAAATAGCAGGAAGAATTATTTCACCGTTTAGGGAACCAATCTTCACCCCTTCTTTTGGAGTGAGTATAATCTGGTAGCTGAAGTAACAAACTTGAGAACATAAATCCCCTACTACTGACAAGTTGCTGACACAGGAAGCAGCTAAGATCTGTGACTTTCTCCTTTACACTCATTAGTCAAGGTTAGTAGCATAAAATTTACTGGGTCAATCAAAGACTAATGCTACCTAGTCAGAGGTCTATGGAAGAAGACTATGAAAATTCAAAAAACAATCTGAGTTCCTCTTAGATAATAAGAAATGGAGCCAGAATCTTGTTACTTGTAACATATTCCTTAAACTTATTCCCTTATGTTCATACTGCTATATAGCCACCAGTACAACCAGGAAAATATGAAAGTTACTGATGTCAGCAAGGGAAGGTTTATAAAGAACTATTCCCATTAATCATAAAGTAAACAGTAACTTTATCATTAAAAAGTAAGCCCTTTTACTATCATCACCTGGAAATTTAGAATTAAATAGCAATAATAAATATACTTAAAACATGAATATGAATTTGCACCTCCTTTCAAGCATAGATGCCTTAAAAAAAACCCAGATTTTTCTACTTTTTGTGCACCTTAATGGGACTCTTCTCCAACACAGAAGACGCATAAGACATGTAAAATTTCATTCTGCACCTATGCAGGTTATGGAATATAATGATTTTTGTCTGAAAGCATTATAATGGAGTAATAAACATAACTGAGATGACCTAAGATTCTTGAATGGAGGTAGTCTATGTTTTTCCTCATTTCCCTTTCCCTCTGATGTCAAAAAAAAAAAGTCAGAATGTCCAAGGTCTAAGTCCTAAAATAGCATTCTGGATCACAAGCATCAAGAAAAGACAAGTGTTCTCTAATTGGAACTTTTTTAAAACAATACATCTGTTCAAGGACTTAAATCAGGCAGAGGAAAATTGACTGAATTTTCCCCCTTTCATAAAAATGCTCTAACATGCTTCTGTCCCTTTTTCCTGCCTATTTTATCTTATTATGTTTCTCCCAATCTTCAACTTTGTCTTTTTTCCTTACCCATTAGAAATTTCTGATTGATTTTTTTCCCTTGATCATTACAAAGGAAACTAATGTCAAAACAATGAATTTTTCTGTCAAACAGCATTCTTACTTTCTCACCAGCCCTTAGGAAATCTAGACTCATTTCCAGCTCTGCTGTAGACAACATTGTGACCTTGAGTAAATAATTTAATCTCCCTCCAGCCCTCTTTCACACTGCATGTGGAAAGAGCAAGAAAGTTCTTCAGCCTCCCTCATATCCTTCAGTTCTGGCCTTTTTGGGCCAAGAACTGGCACTTACTACAGAGCTGTGCAATGCCTGATATAATATCCTTGCAATTCATTCAGGGACATCCAGACACAAAGTTAATGCAAATAAATGCAGATGATGCTCTGCAGTATGGGATAGTTTTTACTTAGCTGCTGATGGGCTCTATCACAGCAGTTACCAAATGTACAGCCATCACTTTCAGTACCTGCTTACAGGCTTTTGGAACACTAAAAAACATCACCTCATCTTAGCAATCTCATATTATAGCATCTAATGCAAAAAAAAAAAATTATAAACAGGCAATGGAGTTCAAATCCCCCAAAACTACTGACAGATAAGACATCAGGCTAAATGCAATATTACAAGAACTGTTACTCTCTATCACCATCTTCAACACTCCCTTTGGCATGAGAGTATGATACCCTTGAGGAAAATTAAGATATCTGAAATGGATAGCAGGGCTTGAGAAAAAACACTGATTCACAATCAGATTGCAAGCCTTCTGTACACTGACTTACAATGGCATGTGTTGCAACGGTGGGATTTATAGAAGATGATTATACACAACTTACATCTGACTGATAGCAGCTTGCATTTGAAGTCAGGATCTTCACCTTTGCAAGTGACTGCTTCATGCTATGCTGGAAATTGAGTGGCAGAGGCATTTCCCTCTCCATTGTCTTCCCTAAGGATTAATATTTAAACCATTTACTCCAGAGCATAAATATTCTGTTCAACTTGAGCATAATGGGAACTAAATATTTCAGAAAATAATTTAAAAGGAACAATTTAATGGAAAAAAAATACCCCAAAAAAAGCACACAGAAAATAAGACCACAAAATAATCCCTCAAAAATCACTGAAGCTTGAAGACAAGACCATTTCAAAAATCAGTTCATTTTTAAAGCCTAATGGAACCCTTGAAAAAAGGGTCAGTCTTCTAAGTATTGCAAGGCCTTTTGAAACCTACCAAACACTACTGTAAATGAAGGACTGATACCAGAAAGCCCTCAAACTGGAGCTTCGTACAAAAAGTCACTCTTCAGTCCAATTTATGTTCCTTCTTGAGGGGAAATATCAAATTCCCAGCTAGAATTACACACCCCTGGGACAGTTAGAACTCCAGAATAATGCAAACACTACTGTTCACATTCAGGGCTAAATTAGACCCAGTAAACCAATCAATTTCTTATATCAAACATTTCACTTCTTTTAATGCTTCATGAGGTGAAAAACACAGCAAAGCAAACAACACAAGAGTGCTCCTAAAATAGCAATGTATTTTTCTCCTAGAAAAAATATCATGTCTCTAACTTACACATGGATTGAACTTGGCAGCATGAGCATCTGAAACAGGCTCTGGGGTTTGTAATGCCACTCTAATGCATTGCTAGAAGTTAATATTAATAAGAATTCCAGAAAAGCATAGCAAAAACTGCACCCACTTTCCCTGAAGGATACACCACAGTACATTCAGAATATTTTGTCAGAAAAGTGCATGGAATTTTCTTGATAGCCCAGCAACTGCATTTTTTTTTCTTCTTCATTTTATTCAAAATTTTCACAAACTAGAAAACCTGAGAATTAATGTAACATGAAACCACAGACCACTGCAACCAGAGTAAAAGATTTTAGTATATTACTGGAAAGCAATGTTACACCTTCCTCTGGAGATTTCCTTCTATTAAGCTAAATTTAAAGAAAGTCAGTAATATTTGCTTTGTGTTTTGTATATTCTTTTGCACAAAATTTGTCATCTTTTGCAGTACCAAATACATGCAGGTTGGTTCAATATTGGTTCATATTATCAAATATTCCAGAGCAAAGGCTAAGTCATACAAGGAAGCACGCATGTAGAAGCATATTGGTTCATATTATCAAATATTCCAGAGCAAAGGCTAAATCATACAAGGAGAATGGTAAAAAAGACACTTCTGACAGCCCTCTGTAGTCATAATTCCTGGAGTGTAAGACAGGAAATCTGGAACACTGGTGCGACCTCAAGCCTGTCCTTAATTCTGTCATGCTAACAAGGCTTTCCCCTCTGGTTCTCCTATGCAAAGAAGAATTTCAAACTGATACATTCCTAACGCATGCCCCATTCACTCCAGCCTGTGATGGACTTCTGACAGATCATCTGTTCTTCTGGGGGGATCTGCAAAATCACAGGAGCAGGACATAAAGCAGAAAGGCAGATTGAAAGTCACCTACAATATGCCAGGCAAGTCCCTGATGTCCCAAAACAGTGAATACAAGAGTGATGCAGCAAACAAGATGAGCCCCTATGCATTCCCCATGTGCTGGGAAACTCCTATTCAAACAGCCAGTCACCCTTCCCCTAGAAACATGGGGTGAAGGCAATCCAATTGCCTGCTGCAAACAGGCCTTGGACTCTACTTTTCCTAAACCACACCTGGGCATTGTCTGTGGTTAACTGGCACAGATCCAAACCTGGAGTGCTGGTACAGCTGGTAACTAAGGATAAAAGATGACAGCAAGTCATAGGGCATGAGCAGAAGTCAGAGAAGACTACTTGTGAGTTGCAAAATAAATACTCAAAGTTTATTTAAAGCTGAAATAATTCATGCTAAGCAGATAATCACCACAACCTATCCCTTTATAACAAATATTTTTATATGCCATTGAAAAATGGCTTCACAAATTTTCAAGCTGAATTGTTTGTTTCTTCTTACATTTTTAAAAATAACTTCTATTTTGAAGGACTCAAAAAACATAACATCAGGAGTTACAATAAATATCCTCAACCCCTTCACAATATACATCATATTTATTAATTTTTTTAAATGGACACAACTCCCTACTTTTAACGCAACCACCTGCAACTTCTGCCTACAAGAAGGAAGTCCAAGGTCATGGTAGCAAGAAAAAGAATTCTCTTCTCTCTCTTCTTTGTTACAAACTGGTTTTCAGTCACAAAATTACTATAGGTTAAACTTCGGCTAAATGACTACCTTCCCAAGTTTCAAAACGTGAAATTAGAAATTAAAGAACAAACAAACCACTACATTATGAGCTTCAATTTTCACTGAAAAAAAATCATTCTTGTGCACATTTTTTAGACCATGCACAAAGGGTGAACAAAAAAGCCACTCTGTGCTCTTTGTGTTGATTGAATCTTAAAATGTGGTAGACTATCATCATCCCAGGATGCTATACACCTACACATTTCCTGGAGAGAGACATTTTGGTTTGGTTTGTTTCACTTTGCTTTAAAAAGTTGGTAAAAATAATGTAAAAGCTTGAAAGAAATACCATCAAGGCGATATTTTAGAGGAATCTCTACCTGCTACCTGCCATTTTATCAGAAAACTCAACCATAATGCTGATGATTTAATTGAAATTATTCCTTTAAAAATGTAATTACAGCTTACCAAGAATTAGAACTAGATGCAATTCAAATTAATTTCTCAAAAAATTAAAAACTCCATAACATTCACTATAAGGGAAGATATATGGCTAAAGATTCAAAGATAATGAATCTCAGGAAGAATAATTTTAGGGGCAGGGAGGGGTGTATACGTAGACCTTTACTCTAGACTGTTCTGTTCAACAATATTTCTCTTACATCACGTTTTCAAATAATCTGCAGAAGAATATTTGCCTTGAAGAATGAGCAATGCTTCAACAGAATTTCCATCTGGAACATGGTCAGAATTCCTATATTTTTTTACTATTCATAGTTTCTTAAGGCCAAGAAGTTGATGTATTCCAAATTAATCATTCAGAGCTGCTAGTACTGCTACCTAAGCAAATGGTATGCTTTTAATAAAGACTGGGCGTTCTATTCAATTTTGAGTACCTGTGTTCAACAGACCCAGGAACCCTGGAGAGCACCTCTGGTCTGGACAAGAGATCATTTGGGAGGGTGACAGAGCACCGACTGTCCCTTCAGAAACACCATTCTGTGTGGGAAGCAAATCCAGACACACAGAAGGCAAAATGGTTGTGTGAGATCACCACAGATTTAGAACCACAGCCTCTACCTGATATCAGCTGTAGTAATTTAGTCACAGAAAACTCACTGTTTAATTCAGCCCTGTGTGAACTCTGTATAATATTTATTCTTAATTTAAAATGCCAAATATTTTCTATGTATTATGTTTTTCGTACTTACCTGGGTGAGCAACAAATGGGCTGAACCACAGTCAGATGCAGGGCAAGGCTACACAAGTCCTGTGAATCACAGATAACTACTGCTGGCATGCTCAGGTACACTGGACCTTTCAGGACTCAGCCCTAGAGTAGCTGGCAGAGCAAGTTACATCAGTTGAATAGAGATTTTGAAGAAAAATGTAGTAAACTTGTTCCTGAGGGCTGCATAATATTTTGTGATCCTTGTTATTTCATTGCCTGTAAAAAGGCATGGGCACACCAGAACAAGGCTGTTCTCTTCATTTATCTTTTGACACCCTCGTTTGCTATTTAACAGCACAGCACTACAGTTATTCATGCTCTTATTCAGACTTACAGGTTTAAATCACTCACTTTTCATCCTATGTATTAATAATTCAGACCTTGACAAGACTGTTTTGTTTGTAAGCACGTTTTTCCTTGAAATGTTCCTTCCTGTTTTTACAGGAAATGAAAAATGGGCATAGCATACATTATACTGAAATATAATATATATATATATATATTTCATATATATACTATGCCTATATATGTGCCTCTAAAGGGCAATGAGAACATATTTTTCTTATAAACTGAACCCTAAATTGAACTTCCATTCTTTGTGCTCAGTAATCCAGAAAAGGGGAGGGCAAAAAAATCCAAGTACTTTACTGCTATCTCCCACTTCCTCTTTCAGAGAAATGAGCCATGATATGAGTTAATGATTCCCTGCGTGAAGATTATACAGGAAAAAGCAAGGTAATCTTATTTTACCTGATGTCCAAAAAGAAAATAAAATTCAAAAAAACAATTCATTTTCTCATTTTCTGACAAGCTCCTTCAGCAAATACTTTGGATAAAACAGACTGTCTGAAACATCATGAAAAGCATATTGAAAGTTCAGCACCCATCATAGAAAACATCCTGTCAACAGGTTTCTAATCTTTACATCTAGTGCTTGTTATCTTAAGTGTCCATAAATGTAGCTGTCCTGACAGCTAAACAAGAAGAAATCTTTACCCACGTAGCCAGAACTAAACATATGCAGACCTCTAGAGATTTAACTCCCTACCTTGAATGTAATCTAGAAACAAGTGACTAGATCCATGGGAATAGCAAGTACCATGTGGAACACAGCCAGCAAAACTTAAAAAACAGCCTTAAACAGCTGCCTAAAATATCCAGCAGATCTCACCAACTGTACCACCAGCATAATACAGAACTAATTAAAAAATATTACATTGCAATTCCTCCTAAGGGAGGAAACAACCCATATTTTTTGGTACAATATCAGGTTCAAAACCACAGGTCTACTAGTGCAAATTAAGATGAAGCACTTCAATCTAATGAGAAACCTAAGGTTAGTACATCCCAGAGGAAAGGAGACCTGACTGTATAACTGCTTGTCTTTTCAGGCATTTAAAAATACCCTCCTAAACCTGGCCCAAACTTGTTCCAAAGCTAAGGCAAAAAGTTGGCTCCTCTTCTCTGCCACTCCTAGAGTTCCCAGACTCTCTCAATTGTTTTTCCACCCTTGGACTGCTCCAACTGAAAGGTGGAAGATAGTACAGCACCCAAAGCACCATTACAACCAGAGTGCTTCAACCCATTATAGCTCAAAAAGCAGCTTCTGCTCAGTAATCCCACATCCTTTGCCCCAGAGCTGCAGTTGGCTACCGCAGAGGAAAGAGTAGCAGATTCAACTTTGACCCTTCCAATTGGAAGCTTCTAAACAGGAGCTTTCTGTCACTTAGGCTGACTTGATGTCTGTTCCATTAGGTTGCTATTGCCAATGTCACTGAGAGGCAACTGATTCACACCCCTGAGACTGGGTGACACAAGCTTCCATCTTTCAGCTATACCTGCACTCTTGAATGTTCCCACTTTGACAGGTGTAACATGACAGTTTTATACACCACAGTTTCCAAACCACTTGGAAAACTGGTCAGCCCTGGCACTGTATGGAAGAGAACTAGAGATTCACCACAGCTAGTAAGGACTAAGTATGTGACACCTGCAAGGATTACAGAATGAGAAATTAACAGAAACCCCAGAAGGAACATAAATTGAAATGAGCACATCTGCCCTGTCTTAAAAGTCTGGGAGGATGTATAGGACAAATCTGAACAGTATGAGTTTTTTTGGTCAAAACTCTCCTCCAGCATATCAAATGGTGAGGCACACCTCTTCCTGGCCTGTAAAATTACAGCTTCTCCTTTGGTCTGTCATACACAGTTAAAAAACTGCTTTGTAACAAGATGAGATGTCTTGAGTTCTACAACTTCAAGCATTCAGAAAAACAAATAAAAAACCCACTTTACATCTCTCACCCAGTGGATCTGTATCCTAAGTAGAATCAGTCACTGAGTAAGGAGCTCTTAAAATCAAACCCTGAAATCAGAAGACAACCTTAATGAGAGGAACTAGGGTTCCTGAAAAAGCTACTTTTGGTACATTTAGCTAGTTGGAAAAAAAGAAAGAAGGAAAAAATAACTCTGAAGAATAATAAGGCAGAATTTTTCTTGAAGGGGAAAAAAGTTAGATCAAAAGCAAATACAGTTCAATTGCAGTGCATAAAACAGAAGCTGCCAAGCAATCTGTAGTGATATGACTAAGTTAACCATCTGAACATTGCTAGCTTCCTTGAGAAGTTTCAAAGGACATTTACCAAATAAGGTAAATTTAAAAGTACAAATATCTTGCCTTGAAAGCACCCATGTGTCACAGTTAAATAATTAGCACAATTATCTTCAGTCTTTTTAATAATCCAGTAGTAACAACACTAGCTTTGGACAATTGTTTTAAGCACTATGAGGACAGAAGAAGGAAAAAACCTACCGAACAAACGAAAGAAGAAATAAAAAAAAACTTCAGAATGAATTGTTGAATTTATCACCAATATGAAGAGAGGAACAGGCCAAGTGAACATTTTTCCTAACATGTTTGTTTTTTAAGGCAGTTGATACTTAGTTTTTAAAATGGCTCCTATGTATCCCAACACACACACCTCAAGATGTCATGTAACAATGAAATATTGCAAAAATCTAACACTGCAAGTTCCTGCAATACAAGATAAAGCCAGAAACATCGGCACAGGAAATCAGGAGTCTGTGTAAAATACAAAGTAAATAAAAAGAAAATCAAAAGTAATGCTAGGAGTTACAACAATGACAGAACCACTGCACTCGGGCTCAGCAGGAAGCTGGAAACACTTCCATACAGAAAGGCAAACAAAAATCTTGAAGTAATCTTTTTTGCATACCCAGAAGAACAAAACTGGATGGAATAATGCTAGAGGTCCTTCAGTGTGTTGGAACAGGCACATACAATCCTTGAATCTGTGTTTATTTGGAATGTCAAAGCCATGACTTAATATGATCTGCGTTTTCCTCTACAAAAACCAACTAATTGCAACAGTACATACAAAAATGTCAGAGGTCCTAAAAGCTATTTGGGTGTTTACAAACTTGCTCTTTTCTTATGAAACTGAGGAAATTACTGATGTTACAAAGTACATGTTCCAAGCACCATTTCAAACACTGGAGTACCTGAAGGGCCTTCATAGGCTGCCAGATGTGCCACAGAACTTTTGACACTCCCATTTTTTGGAGCTGCCCCTTGAGGTTACACAAGACAGCATGAATATCACAAACAAGGTCTTCAGGAATTTTAACTGCAGGTGAATTAGAAGTGTCCTCCAAAAATGGGCACCTTGAAGAATATATTCTGGTTTGGTCATATTGAAATAGAAGTAAGGAGATAAGCTCCAAGAAATATTAAGTGTTCCACTTGCTAACAAAATCAGTATTTGCACCCCATAGATGCTTCCTTATTTCAACAGCAGAAGTATGCTACTTGGTTTTACACAGTCAAGATAAAATACATTTCACTACAAGTAAAAAAAGGAGTTAAGAGAAAATTAAAATTTCAAGTTTCTGCACAGATTGCATTAAATAATAATATCCAAGATCAAATGAAAAAAAAAGAGAGAGAGAAGTAAGCATTATGCTTTTTTCCCATCACCTACAGAAGCATAGGCCAAACTCTTCCACTTTTAGCAGTTCTATTTACATACTTAAACTGAGTTGAAGCAGTCTAAACATTTTTCTAAATTAGATTTCCATACTGAAACCTGACAAAGAACTTAAGGAAAGCATAAAATAAGTAAGAAACCCCAATCAAACAACCAACCAAACAAGGGGTCTTAGAAAGTTTGCAAAAAACATTGTGTAGGTCAGAGAGGTGCTCAAACATTTTTGCCCTTTTTAGGAATTGTTTAATCTCTCTTTCCATATACAAAAAAACAAATCCATTTTCCATATTTATACAGAAAAAGTAAGTAATTTAATTTTTTTGATTTGGTTATGTTTCTACCACCATTAACAGAAGCTTGAGCATTTGTTTGGTTGGGTGAAAATAGCCTGGTCTTATTGGTCTGGACTCCAGATCACTGGATCAGGTTGCTGAATACATCAACAAATCCTATTAGCGGGTAAAAGCACAGAATGACTTTTCAGTCACGACTCTGCAGAATTTCAGCATGTTCCACTCTCACCAAATGAAAGCACCTTCAGATGGAGCAGATGTAAAGCTGTGAGTGAAATTAAAACCCCACTTATACTGCAATATATAATATATAGTGACTCATATTCTCATCTTCTTGATCCCTCAAATCCATCTAGTCCTTCAATATAATAAAATTATATGATTAAATTTCCAACTATTCAGTTAAAATGGCTTCAAAAGTTTAAAGCTGTGTGTAAGTCTGGGCCATTAATATTTGTTGGTTGAGCAATTGTTTAAATTTTTATAACTGAATTTGCCTAACAGGGTCTTTTCCCCTATGCTTTATCATGATAGCTAAAGGCAAGAAATTGTCTTCTTGCTTCCAAAAGGTCCAAGTCAATTTTTCCTTCCTGCATCAGGCAAAATTTAGGATTAATAAGTTTTTTTTAACAAAAATTAATTGAGGTATGAAAAATGAGGAAGAGTAAGAGACAGTGAGGGATTCTGACATCAAAACAAGTGCTAAGGGCATTCAACTTGAAAATTAAAGACAAAGGTCTAAAATTCAGTTCTTCTGCTTGACATGAACGAGTTTCTCAAGGTGGTGGGAGATAGTAATAGCTGGAGCTGAACCACATCTTGCTGTAGAATCACTGTGAATATCTCTGTCTTTTAATTTTTTTCACACTTTCATAATGTGACTAGCCTTTAGAAAATGCATTAGGTATCTGTACATTAAATCAGGTTCAGGACAGGAATGTTAACTCTGTATATTCATTGCCCAAATGGAGACTTTGGCGGGGGAAAAGTTAAACTCCCCATAAGCTGACTGACTTGAGAACCTTTTGCAAAACAATTAAAAAAAACCAACAAAGATCTGTGGTGGAATAATTGTTAAGCAAGGAGGCACAGCAGTGCTGCATTAAAAAGTAAAAATTGTTCTGTGGTGGTCCTATGTATCTATACAGATAGATTAAAAAAAAAACAAACAGTATTTCAAAAGACATCTATACCACTCTGTAAGTGCATGCAAATTAAAGACAACAGCTGTATTTTAAGCACAGTTATTGATTTTAGAAGGTTGAGTACAAATTTGTTCAACATGTAGTTATTTAAAACCTGCTTGCACTTCTTACTGTTGAGCTGGTTCACAGCATGCCTTCACTATGTTTATCTAATGATTTTGTTCACTCTTTATTGCTTAACCATACAAAATTCATTATTGAAATTATTTACTAATTTAAATAAAAGCTCCTTTTTCAGTTTTAACAAGGTTACACTCCATATGCATTTGTAGCCAATGCAAATTCTTTTTACAAACTTACTAAAGGATAACATTAATGTTTCAAGAAAAAATAACAATGATGCTCCACAAACCTATATATTTTATATAAAAACATACAGACTTCTGCCCTAAACCTTTTCAGAAACCTACTTGGCAAAAGGAATTAAGTCCTTGTCCACAGTCTTCTAAAAGCAGATGCCACTGTATTCATGTTCTGATAAATGTAATGATCAGTTAAAAAATAATGGTACATATCTCTTGTTCATTTCAGAAATAGAAGTTTCAGTTAACTGTCAGATAAAAAAACCCATTCACATATACATATAGAGAGAGTTTGATCTATGCAACAGCATTTTTTACCTATTTGGGTATGTTTTCAATGTTACTTTCAGTCTGACCTGACATTCCTTGGTTTGAGCTGTTGTAACATTGTTTCCAGAATATGGGCATGAGCCTTCGATATACAGAATTTTTAATTCACACACCTGGCTCACAGGCACATGACTTAAAGAGATAAATTAGCTTACTAGTAACTGTTCTCAGATAATCCTCTTCAGAAAATGGATTGTAGAGTTAACCTCATGTCCTGCTTTTGATTTATCTGACATCCAAAACAAACTGCTCTTCCCTCTTTTAAATATATATTTGTGTACCCTTACATGTACATGTGTGTATACACACATGCATATCTATCTTTATATGTACATATATATGTTTATGTTTACTGTGGGTTCAGTCCTCTTTTTAGTTTCCTGAAAATTAGTCCTATCATTTAATTTCAATTAATAATTTAAAATTACATTTTCCTTAAGTTTTTAATAATTTAATCATGTTTTCACAGAAGATGCCTGATAAATTATGTCATTTGAATTTTCAAAATAATGATAATAGAATAATCTATACCTGTTTAATGAATTTTCAAACTAATATATTCCAGACATTATATACTCTCCTAGTAATTACTGAGTGTTCAAAAGGAATTATTTATCTTAAATATGCCTTAATTCTCAAAATTATTTTAATAATGAGAAGCTTGAACAAAAAAACTAATGAAACCAGCAGTAACAGCATCACTCAGTGCAGTGGTGCTTGGTTTGGGTGCATAACACATACAGGATAGTAAAGGAAGTGTTATGTACACAAGGAGTTAAGTACATCCCCAACTATGTGCAGTCAATCACACCTATCAAAGTAAGTGTAAATTAAAACTTTCATTAGCATAAACAGAAAAAAAAAATTAATACATTTTCATATATTATATATGAATAAAATTACATATAAACACATGCATTGAAGAGATTGACTGATGATATTGGTTTATTTGTAAGCTTGATTGGCATATTTAAGGCTTGATTGCCAACCTACTCACAAACTACTATTAAACATAACTCACTTTCAGATTTGTAGGAGTAAAATATATATTTGTACTGTATTCCAAACTGCATGGTAAATTTTTTCAGATATTATGGACAAAATTATTTCCATAATCATATAATAAGAATTTGGAAAGTCAAGCAGGCAGGAGAAAACGGTTGGGTTTGTACCTGCCCACACTCTGGATCACGGCTGTGTGAAAATGGTCTGTGAGCCAGGCACAAAGATGCACAGCAGGGACAGCTCTGTCACACAATAAATACCCCAGGTTTCTTTATGAAGAACTCTTGGGAGTAGAAGAATGTTTAAAGTTTGCTACAGAGATCAATTTCGAGAGGAGAAATGTTTTGAAAGAAGAAAAATCACAGGAGGCTACATCCTAGTTTTATTGTATCATTTTACTGCAGAACTCATCTGATCCTCACCATTTTAATTACAAGGAGGCACAGAACCTATTTCACATCTGCTCACTGAGCCTGAGAAATGTCTTATAGTGAAAAGGAAATGAGAAGGACCAAGAATACAAATGAACTGAAACACAAGCAGCTAATAAATTCCTCCTTTCCTTAAAATCAGTTCTAATAATTTATTGTGAAATACGTTTAGGCTTGGTCCACAGTAATTTTAATTCAAATAAACACGTCTAAATTTTTTCCATCCTTCCCATTAAAGGATATTTATTTTTGCTTATGCTTTAAGCATTTTGCCAGCATATGCTATTTCTTTAAGAATGAAAGCTATAGCATTATATTCCAAAATGGTTGAGGAAACCTTTGCCATGACTCTCAAGTTGCAACATGCCAGATATTCATAGGTTTTCAAAGCTGCTGGTTGAAGATATAATGAAAGGATCTAAGGTTTATGCATGAATCAGCATCCCCTTGTCACAATGTCATGGTGCAGTGATCCCTGCAGAGCTGTAAGACTTGATTTAAAACAGCAAAGCTCAACACTGACTCTTGAGCCAGCAGGATTAAACATCCAAGATTGTACATATATAACCTCTGTGCTCAAACTACCATACAAAAAACTTGTTATCATTATGGCAGTTTTATAGTACTCTATAGGAACCCCTCTTTAAGTGACTCCAACATCCTCTTAATTCTAAAATACGTGAGAACACAATACAACTAGCCCTGAAGTTGTAGGTAGGCAGATTTAAGAGGAAAGGATTTAATCTTCATCACTTTCCTTCTTACTTGTTTTGACAGAATTAAACTTTCAAAAAATCTGCTATCACCAATGGTCAACACTCCTTCAATTAGACTAGACTCAATTACACCGTGCTGAAGGACAATGAAGTCCAGTGGCCTGGATATGTTCCAGTGGATTGGATATGTTCCATTCTGCCCTGTGAATCGCCTCCCATGCCTTACCTTTGCTCCAGTTTGTTTGGTTTGTTAAACCAAACAAACAGAACCAAGGAGGTTCTGTTAGAATGAACCAAGAATTCTCATCCAGTGCTAAGCCCAGCCCACTTCTCTTGAAAGCTACAACTGCAGTCATGGCAGAAAACACTGCTCTTAATTGTGCTCTGAAAAAAACACGCACCACCTCTCAACCTAAACCACCAGGCTTCCTAGTGATGCTGACTTAACTGAGTGTCAAACTGCAATTAGATTCCAACAGCTACTCCCACTGACCTGTCAACACAGCAGTCCAACAAACTAAAGGGACTATTTTTATGGCTGCTTTTTGAATGTAATTGAGTTGTGTTTCTTTCCCATGTAACATGAAAGTGGCCTGTCCACCTTAGTCAAAGTCTGTAGAATTGGGCCCAATTTGCTGTCATGCGACACGTCATGACACGATCTCTTGGTGTCGAGGTGAAATTCCCACTGAAGTGCAAGTCATTACATGGGTTAAGGCTACCTACTCCACTACACTTCTACACCCATTTTTTGCCCACCTTTAAATGACTGAGTAGCATCACTGCTTGGAACATTACTCAGGGGTACGTGAAGTTTAGGAACCTAATTTCAAAGTAGTACCAGCAACACTGGTACATCTAAAAACCATTTGCTCCTTCAACACACTCCAAGCAAGCACCGAAAATTAGTTGGAAGAGTTTTACATATTTTTGCAGGAGGCTTTTTGTTTGCTTGTTTGTTTTTAAAGCAGATGGAGTAGTGTGCTGTTGCTCTGAAGCTACCGGGGGTGGGAGGGAGGCAGGCTGAACCCCAGTGGGATGGCACAGGGGACCCCAGGGGCTGCCAGCTGCCACCTGCAGGTGCCAGGTCGGGACCAGCGGGCAGGGCTGCACCCCACCTCTGCCACACCAGCCAGAGCTTCTGCAGCCTGAGCCACGGCTGGCTCAGGGATTTAAATCAAGAGCCAAAATATTTCGGTGGCCAGTTTGGTGCAGGAAATGGTCACAATTTTTATTATGGTATAAGCCTGTATATTTCTGTGCAGAACAGTTGTCTTGCTGGAGTGAAACAGCCAGGTAAATACTGAAGCATTCTCAGATTCATATTATCCTACATTTTTGTGACCTTCTTTTACACCTGCATTGTTTCATAGTGCTGGTTTGGGGCACAGTGTTCTTTGAACACTGTTCCAGAAATTAAAAAAAAAACAACCAAAAAACCAAACCCCAAAAAACAACACCCCCACCCCCAAAAAAAAAACCCCAAAAAACAACACCCCCACCCCAAAAAAAACAACTTAACAAAACAATGTTTTTGCAGAATGTTCACTATTTCAAAAGAGAACAAGCATAGAGGGGACAAAAAGAGATGGATTCTTCTCAACCATTTTGCATGCAATGCTCTGCAATCAGCTCCTAAATTCTACTTCTTGTAAGCCAAATATGTGTCTCTGGAACTCCTTGTTCTCCAATCAAACCCTTCTGGAAAGGCAATCGAGGGGATACTGTACATATTTTTAGCACATGTTTCATTAGTCAATTAAATCCAATGCACAAGACAACTTGACTACATCATCAGTGGTAACTGAGGCGATCATAGAACAAGTACATTTTCATGTCTTAATTTGGAGCTCTTCGAACTGCTTGAATGTTGAAGCATGGGACAATGTTCAGACAAAGGATAATCCGACACATGGACGGCATCCATCTCCCTTCTGCTGGAAGCCTCAAAGTCCACCACTGCAGTCTACAGCAGACACATAGCATCTGAGTATTGTAAAAGTTCTCCATGAAAGAAAAGAGCAAGGCTAGTATATGCACACAAATGCTGGCCAAAAGCATTTGATGGTCTTGGAGAAAAATATGTAACCTTTAGTTTCTCAAAGACAAGGTGACTCTGCTCGTTTCTACTGCTAGTAGAAAAAATCTGGTGCTTTGCAAAACGTGTTTTCAGGGTTTTGTTAATTTCACAGATTTGAGAAACATACTGTTACATTTTTGCAGAATGCCATGTAACTGCTACACTTACTTCATCAACAGTCCAAGCAACATCATCTTCAAGTACTGACCACGTGGGGTTCTGGTTGCTACAACCCCCCATTATCTAAGAAAGCAAGAACTATCCAAGCACTTTGCAAAGATTAACAATTTAGCATTACTGTGGCTGATTACATGCTCTGATCTATTTTGCCTTCAGCTATGGATGCCATATCCTCCTACCCTCCCACATGCCACTGAAAGCTGCTTGCATTGAGCTCTTGCACCACCTATCCCAGCCTCTGTGTCAAGCCGCCCCTCTTCAGCACCACCGAACGGGGTAGCTGAATCGGGGAATAAAACAAGGTCGCCAACGGAGGGAAACTGCTCCCGCTGACAGCTAATCTCCAGATGCAGTGTCCCTTATGTCTTTTTCCCAGGAGGGCCGGGAGAACGCCTGGGGGGAGCGGGGCGCAGGGCGGGAGCGGCCGGCAGGACACCGAGCTGCAGCCCGCGCCGCTGCGGGACCTCCGGTTCGCCGGGACCGGGCACGGGCGGCAGGGAGGGCAGCGGGGCAAAGGCGAGCACGCCTCAGCGCCCTGGGGACGCCGGCCGCGGCTCCCCGCTCTCCCCCCGGCACGGGCAGTGCCAGCCGAGCGTGGGCGCGCTGCGCCCGGCC